>NC_139708.1:33342647-33481369 GCF_964188405.1 Protomyctophum parallelum | reverse complement strand
CAGCGATTCACTATGGGAGCGGCTCCCTCTGAGCGCAAGACACAGAATAATTATTAATAAACTCACATTCTAATAGTCGAATGGGCTTTTGCGACATGCCGTATTCCGTCACCTCCCCGGTATAACCGGCGAAATACGCGCATGCGCACTAATTCGATTTTCTTCTGCTCGTGAGACACAAGCTTCATATCACTGAGATTCTTTTCCGATATTGGTTATATAAAAACATTAATCTCAATAAGGACGGGTCCGCAGTTTGACCTGTACCGCGAGAGTTCCTTATCGGTGATCTCACCTCGGTGATATAAGCTCACGAATGTAAGACTTCTATCGCTAAGTAAGTACTCGCTGTGTAAGCTAACACTGCTTAGCCTGTTAGCTGCTGCATAAGCCTAGCCTTGTTAGCTAGTTAGCCCCGCTGTGAAAGCGTTAGCTTCTAGCCTATTAGCTGCTGTATAAGCATAGCCTTTGTTAGCTAGTTAGCCCCGCTGTGAAAGCGATAGCTTCTAGCCTGTTTACTGCTGTACAAGCATAGCATCTGTTTAGCTAGTTAGCCCCGCTGTATAAGCGATAGCTTCTAGCCTTTTTGTTCGGGTCGCTGTATAAGCCATAATACTTTATCGTGCTGCACAAGCCGTATCGTTTATCTCCGTTGCTGTACAAGCCAGTCTTATTAGCCGCTAGTGTGCTCTCAGGGTAACCACAGCAGCATGGCTGAACGGAGATGTTCTAGGGCGTCAGCCCGCCGCTACCAAGGCGACAAGTACCCGATGCCACAGAAGACATGCAAGAACCGCTCTTGCAACTCCATGTCCGGATGGGACCAACACAATCTGTGTGCCTACTGTCTGGGCCTCGACCATGCAGAAGAGGCCCTAGATTTTCCGGGCAAATGTCTTAAGTGCTCGGACATGGACAAACGCAATCTTTGGCGCCGTTTGACCCGTGTGCGAAAGATGTATGAAGGCTCATACATAGTCTGGATTTACGGTGGTGGGGTGACCACCGAACTACAACATGACGTCACGAGCCGCGGTGAAGAGCAAACCACCGCTCCAGCCCTTCTCTCTGTTTTTACTCACCACCGCTCAACGTTATTTCAGCTCCGGTGGTCAGCTCACCACCGGAGCGGTGGTCACCTTACCACCGAAAATCCAGACTATGAATAGGCCTTGAGTCCCCCGAGCGCGACGACGACGACGGGAGCTATGACGACTTCGAGGACCGTCTGCTCGAAGACGCACAAGATGGATGCCGTGCAGGCCCCGCCGCGGGAAATAACACGCGGCCTAGCCATGGTCCCCCGTGTGTAGCAATGAGCTCAGAGATCCCCCTACCCTCTGCTGATTATAATAACAATGACCAGAGAGATGTTTTCATCAGGCAAGGCGCCAGGCCTCGCTCCACTGCATCGGCCACGGTGAGTAGACCTCCACCGGAGGCAGCAGCCTCCCCGTCTAGACCCTCCGGGTCCCAGGGGGCCCCAGCAGCGGCGGCCAAGGCCCCCCCAGTCTTCGACATGGACAAGGACTTCCCGCCCTTGACCCACGCCCCACGTGCCGACCATTACTGGGACGGAGACGGGGACGAAGGCGACGACATGGAGACCGACCTTCCCTCCTACCAACACTATGGAGTGCTGGACCAGGTCCACGACTACGACTACGACGACGAAGACGACGTCATCGTTGAGGAGGTATACGTCGATGTGGACGGAGAGCAGCAGGCCGAGGACCCTCCGGCCGTTACAGCTGGGCAAGTAGCCGTTACAGCTGGGCAGGAAGTGGCGCCCGTGCAGGGCGCCGCCGCTGCCACGGCACCACCAGAGGCCACTCCACCCACAGCCAAGTTGCATAAGCGCGAGACCGAGCTGCTGGATCTATACAGAACAGCAGCGGTCAGGTGCAAGCGAGATTGGCCCAAGGAGGACCCTGGCCTGCCGCCTGAGGATGGCTGGCAATGCCGCAGAGCCGTGCGGACCGAGCCGCCGCCTAAAGACTTGCTGCCACTCGCCGGAGGTTTTAAAAGTGTGCTGACCCACACCTGGGCCGAACCTACCGCAGACGCCAAGAAACAACGCCGACGGGGGCTGGCCTTGGACACCGAGCTCGCCAACGAGGTGGGCTTGCTAGGACTCCCAAAAATAGACAGGGTACCTAGTGAACCCTCACAGCCCTCACTACTTCCCCATGGATTGGGATCCGGCTTTCCCTGACAAGAAGGACAAGGACGCCTCGCTGGCTCTCAACCGCCTCTACGACAGCATGGTGACCATTGCTAAGTCAGCCAACGCAGGGGCCCTGTTGCAGGGCTCCCTCTCGGTGCTCCTGGCCGAGGCAGGTGCGGCCCCCACTCCGGACCAACTGGCCGAGGCCCAGCGCCTCGTTGATGAGATCATTGAGCTCACGCCGACCGTCACGGAGGCTGCTGGACGAGGCATGGCCAACGCAGTCCAGCAGGAAAGAGCGAGATGGCTGGATGTGTTCCCTATTCCAAACCCAGGTGACGTCCGCTCTGTAATGCTTAGGGGGTCCATCACGCATGAGGGCCTGTTCCACGGCGCCCTAAACAACCTCATCGCCTCCGGAGAGGAGCAGAGACGGCAGGCCGAAGCGGGAAGACCTGCTCAGTCAGCCCCGCCCCCTCCTGCTCGCCAGCCTGCCGAGAGGCACAACCGGCAGGCCTGGAGAGTCCGCACTGAGCGCCCGTCCTCCCGCCCCCTTCACGGGGAGGGGGGAGGGGTCACGTTCATTCAACCAGGCCCGTGGAAGACAGCGAGCACCTCGTGGAGATGACCGCCGCCACCAGAGCCCCCCCTCACGCAGAGGCGGGTTCAGGGGACACGAACGTGGCCGCAATAAATAGCAGGCAGGGCCCTGCCTCGGGGGGCCGCAGAGGGCCAGCCCCCCAACACCCCTGGTTCTGGGTTTGAATCCGTCGTAAGTGGTCTCGGACCTCACCGGCGGACCACCTCCAAAGAGGTTAAAGTTGTGCTCACACCGGGTCGCAGTGAGCGATGCTGGTGTTCAGAGTGTACACAATTTCCACAATGTAAAATGTTCTGTAAACGTACAAGAATGTCATATTGCAAAATGTTCTGTGGATGTTTTTTCTGTAATAAAAAAATGCAAAATAAAAAACAAACAAAAAACCCAAATACAAACCCGAACCCAGAGGGTCATGAACCCACCTTCAAGAGAGCCACTGCGGCTCTCGGGA
This sequence comes from Protomyctophum parallelum, assembly GCF_964188405.1. NCBI lineage: Eukaryota > Metazoa > Chordata > Actinopteri > Myctophiformes > Myctophidae > Protomyctophum > Protomyctophum parallelum. Next base: position 33,478,150 of record NC_139708.1, on the reverse strand, counting down.
AGTGTGGGGGGACGTGTCAACAAAGTGACAGGTCACAGCATCAGACCTGTCACTTGCTGGAAACGTCACGGCCAAATTTTCCAGGAATGGTCGCCCCCGCCACCAGAGGGCGCCATTGCACCATCAATGAGCGCCAGGCCTGTGGCGGAGGTTTCTGTGGTATCTCAAAAGGTGAGTCAGGCCGTTGCCAGCCCCTGTTCAACAGGGGGCAGCATCGTGCCACAGAAAATTTCTCCAGTAATAGAGAATCCACTAGCTCTACATTTAGAACAGTGGAAACAGATTGGTGCGTCTCCGTGGGTGCTACGCACTATCGCCCGCGGATACAAGCTACAGTTTGCAATGAGACCACCCTTGTTCGAGAAGATTGTTCTGTCACACGCGAGTGGTCAGGCAGCGGATGTACTACGATCGGAGATAGTCTCTTTGGTAAACAAGAGAGCCATCAGAGAGGTTCCCGCGAACGAGAGCAAGATGGGTTTTTATTCGAGATACTTTCTCGTGCCAAAAAGGGGGGGGGGGGGGGGAGGGGCTAAGGCCTATCCTAGACCTACGTGCTCTCAATCGACACCTGGAAACTTTCCGCTTCAAGATGCTGACAGTGGACTCGATAGTGCGTTCTCTGCGCCAGGGCGACTGGTACACCAGCGTGGATTTGAAAGACGCCTATTTTCACATCCCTATCTACCCACCGCACAGAAAGTTTCTGCGTTTCGGCTTCGAGGGGAAGCTATACGAATACATGGTGCTGCTGTTCGGGATGTCCCTCTCTCCCAGGGTTTTCATGAAATGCACACAGGCCGCCATCGCCCCACTGAGGACTGGGGTCCGCATCACAACCTATATAGACGATTGGCTGATTTGCGCGAGCTCACCACCGGAGACGCTGTCCCACACCCAACTAGTGGTGAGTCTCCCATCTTCTCTGGGTTTCAGCATAAATCACGAGAAGAGTATTTTGGTGCCTGCACAGATGATAGATTATATAGGCATAACACTGAACTCACTCTCTTTCACGGCCAGACTGAGTCAAGAGAGAGTCAAGTCATTCCGTGCATGTTTAACTCTTTTTCGAACAGGTCACAAGGTTGCATTTGGAACCTGTCTGAGAATGGCGGGCCTGCTGTTTGTAGCATGGGGGCGCTGGGGCGATAGGTAAACCTGTCACGAAGGTGCGGCTTTCCCGGTGGATTGTGGAAGCCATTCAACTGGCCTATGCTAGTACGGGTACGCCCCCGCCGGATGGCCTGAGGGCACACTCCACGAGGGGTGTGGCGGCATCCTGGGCGTTGTTCAAGGGTGTCTCGATACAGGATGTCTGTACGGCGGCAAGCTGGTCTTCCCCATCGACGTTTGCAAGGTTTTATAACCTGGACGTAGCAGGGCCGGCTCTGGCTCATGCTGTCCTTGGTGTCGCGTCTGCACGCGGCGGTTCGCATAGGTAGGCCCTGGTTCAGGTAACTTAGGTTAGCCTAGAGCCTGGGGCATAGGTTTAGGCCCTGGAGCTATAAGGTGGTCCAAGACCATCAGCCCAGTTAGCCTTGGGGTGCTCTGGACGGCCTTTGGGCTGTTCTGCGCCTCACTAGATAGGGACGAGGCCAGCGGGTCGGTGACCCGGCTGGTCTTCATCTGCCTGTCTTCCCGAATCCTGGGTGTGGTCACTGTGTCAGGGACGCAGGTGGCCACGGTGGGATACCTGTCGGATGGGTGTGTCACGTCAGTGATATGGTGAAGGGAGTTTATTAAGTCTCCCATAGTGAATCGCTGAAGCGAATATTCCGCTATATAACTGGAGGTTACGCAGTAACCGTGGTTATATTAGGGATATGAGATACCGTTCTAGCTTGTTACGGCAGAAGGAAAATGTTCACCGAATTAGTGCGCAACTGCGCATGCGCGTATTTAGCACAAAGCAATCAGCCCTTTGATCTGTACTGGGGGTTCCCGACTGTATGTCACCTGACTCTGACTATTCGCCCACAAACCCCACGATGGCCCTGCTAATCACACCAGCAACATTTGATACTAAGTTGATTTACTAAGTCGTCTTAAAAATCTGTTTAAGGCACAAAAGAAAATGTCAGTCTATTTTAATATACCAGGTGTTTGACTTTTTGAGGTGCTATTTTGTACCTGCAGAACTTGAATAGCTACGGTAGCCAAACAATGTATTAAGATAATTACACATTGATTGTACCATTGTATCTGTGTTAGGTTGCATTCAACATTGTTTTAATATATCTTTTCCTTGCCCATAGCGTAATGTCTGGTGTAATTACACATATACATTAAAGTGAGCTTATAATGTGGACAACATTTAGGATGGAAAAAATATACAGTAATCAGTTAGTTAATTATTTTGTAAATGTGTATGTCAAAATGTTAATACTGTACCAATCACTCACTGCAATCATTACCGAAGAACAATTATTAGATGATCTCCCACGGAATGTTTCGTGCAAGACTTCAGAGGAAGGTGGCCTTCTGTGGCAGTGCCATTTTTTTTGCTACAGCAATGCTGGTGGTAACCATCTCTGAAGCCTATTTAACTATTTTGCACTTTCAAAAGCTATGAGGCTGTTTCTGATTCACACTGATGCATTTTGAAATGGCAATTAAAGCTTTTTATTACTCACACAAGAAGTGCAATCAGGCTTCAAAGTCATGAGAGTAAGTTGAACAAAGCCATTTGTGGAATATAGATTTGCCCAGGCTAGGCAGTGGGAATTTGTGTTAGTAGTTCATAGGAAAAGGTCAACCATTATTAATGCTTAAAGTACATTAATGCTTATAGGACGTAGCTACTGTATGATGGAAACACATCTGACACCACAGAGAGACAACAGGATTCTGTTACTGCATTGCCTAGGTATTTCCTGCCTACCTTTTCAGAAACATATTTTAGTGTAGACTTTGGCTGTAATATGAGAAAGCTTGTGACCAGGCTGCCATTTTTTCTTGATTGAAAATGGCGAGCTCATGTCTAATTGCGTCCAGAGGCATGACGGGTTTGAGGCTCCAGACTCATTTGCATTAGCAAATTGGTATGGCAATGTAGTGAAATTGATATTCTACATTTCTCATTAGAAGGTTAACACTTTCAGAGAGGAAACAAAAGCTCACACTGATGACCTCACACATGACATAAGTTTGTTTTGTACAGACGTTTTGGCTGTAAAAAGTGAGCCCAGTGTCCATGACATCATGAACCGTTTGGAAATACAAAAATATCTAAAAACATCTATCTATAATCTATCTATTACCCACATAAAAACCCCAGGAAAGTGTTTCTTGTCTCCCAAACATCATTCAAATAAGATCTGGTTGCAAAAGGGGTGAAGTGTCCCTTTAACACAATTCCCGGGATTCCTTCAAAATAGGAGCTCTGGGGTGCCGGAAAGAAATGGCCGCTTTTACTCAGATTTTTTCATTACTACTGTATATGAAGATCACAATAACCACTTTCTCTCTTTCAGTGCAGTTCAGTGATCATTCTGACCCAGTTTAATGAAAATCCACCCACCTGTTCTCAAGGTATTCTAACAGTCACACATTGACCTCCATCATTGACCTTTTTGACCCAAAGGATCATTTCCTCGGGGCTGCCTACTGATTATTCACTTCAAGTTTCATGAACCTCTGCAAATACTTCTTCGAGTTGTCTTGCTAACAAACAACAAACAAAGATTACACTCAGTAGAGTTTAGAGTACATATCTGCAGTCTGCACCAACACTGTAGAGTACATATCTGCAGTCTGCACCAACACTGTAGAGTACATATCTGCATTCTGCACCAACACTGTAGAGTACATATCTGCATTCTGCACCAACACTGTAGAGTACATATCTGCAGTCTGCACCAACACTGTAGAGTACATATCTGCAGTCTGCACCAACACTGTAGAGTACATATCTGCATTCTGCACCAACACTGTAGAGTACATATCTGCATTCTGCACCAACACTGTAGAGTACATATCTGCATTCTGCACCAACACTGTAGAGTACATATCTGCAGTCTGCACCAACACTGTGCAACTGTCAACATTATGCCATTTCCTTTTTAGATGTGAGTGTAGTTTTGAGCCTTGAATGTGACCTTGACCATTGACATTTCCAACCAATAATCTCTTTAACTGATCATTCAGATCATTCAGATAATCTAGAATCACCAGCTCAGTGGCCTTGTGGTTAGAGTGTGCACCCTAAGACTGGGAGGTCGGGGGTGGATCCCTGGCCGGGCACTCAGCATCAAGGGTTGGATTGGGGGTAAGTCCCTGCGACATACTAGCGTCATGTCCAGGGGGTGTACTTGTACCTCAAGCTGCCTCACGCTACAGAAACAGGAGATAGGTTCCTGCCCTATAGGCCTCATGGCTCGGCAAGGCTTACTTAATTACTTAATCATTAGAATTATGTAGGCTCATTCGTCATGTGCAACAGCACAAAGCAATCAGCCCTTCTCAAATTTAAAATGATACACGTTTATTATTCACAAAGGAATTGAGGAAATAAAACACAGCAGGTTTACAGTTATTTTTACGTCCCATTCCCTCCAGCACGTGTGTGTCTTATAAGATGGTCCGTCACAAGTTTCAGATCAAGTTTGATGAAAATCCACCTTTGAGCTATCTTGTAATTCTTGTTGACACACAAATTACAGAATTTGTACATAATGTAATTGTACAGATGGCACAATGCTATGTATCTGTATAGAGAACAGAGGATTACATTACTTGATCTAATTTTACAAGAAGAATCCAACACAAGATTAAATGTCCCCAGTCCCCACACACCGAGATTTCTAGCGGTTTCGGTTTTCAGAAAAAACGTCATCTTTTTGTCTTTGTTCCCGACATGACCAATTATTTTGCCCACCCCTGGGGTAGAAGTTAGAACACCAGGATTTTTGGGAGGCTTGTGTACACTCAGGTTCACACAGATGCCCACTGACATGTACAAACTTGCTCTTCCAACTCCACAAATTATGTTAGTCTCGAAATTGTACAAATAACAAATTGTCCATTCTGGGTCACACATTAATTCTTGTATTGGCAATAGAGACATTTCAACGATCCATCCTTTCATTCATCTCAGTACTACTGATAGTGTATTTGATCAGAGTCCTCTTAGCAGAAGGATACGGTGTCACCCTCAATAAAAGAGGACAAGACCAAGCTATACTTTAGCGAGAAGAGAGGCAGACTGGCCCTTAAGCCTAATTATGGCCATGTTACACTATACAGACAGTCTAATAGTCCACTGCGCTGTTAACTCCTTCCAGAAAACATGCATCATACTCCTCTCCAATTTATGTGAGCGAACACAGCAAAACGTTACTACTCATGTTTGTCCACGTCCGCCAATTTGATAACAAGACGTGTTAAAGCACTGCATCACGTATGGTCATATAGTAGTCATGATGGGAGTGTGAGCATTATCCTGCACCACTGAAGAAGATGCAACAGAATGAATCACATGAGAGAGCAACGCCTGAGGATATGCAGGATGCTGATGATGTGTACATTTATTTGTGGTGACTCACTCCGACAGTGAAATGTAGCACATTTTGCCGTTGGTTATCTTATCACCCGGCAGAAAGAAAGAGGGGTGTGTACATCAAAAGTACAAAGGTTTTTATTTTTAATAATACATGAAACTCCTACACTAATGGCTCACAGCAGAGCAGATCAAAGTTCCATCCAGGGGATATGGGGATCTGGTGGGCCTTCAGGCCTGACTCTGGGCAGACCATGGAGAAATATCACAATTCTCTCTCTACGTCTCCAGGCGCTGTGTTATGCACGGAGCAAAGTCGCTAGCTACGTATCAGATAACAATGCTGATTTTGGTTGAACAAACACTGCAGTGCTGAACAAATGGGAAACCTACTGTAGAGCTAACCCATGTTAGCTTTGTTCTTGGCATCAACTGATATCGCCGGCTGTAATCTCTGCCTCAAACCAGACATCAGAATGAACAATATTGAGATAAGTATTGTAACCTATATCACTGGTTCTAAAAGTCAGGTCTGGTATATATATATATATATATATATATATATATATATCTCTGTTCACAATCACGGCAGGTACGTTCACTACTACTGTATGGTAAGCCGCTTATAGACCAAAACTATGGGCTGCATTTTGATTGGTCAGAGGTGTAGCATTTGCCAGCGAATGTCTGCAAAATTCGACAGCAGAGCCAGAGCGGAAAAATAACAGCCGCATTTTCGCTCCGTGGAAGTTAGCAGACCCTTGAGTTAGCAGAACAATTACGTTGGAGCTGTTGGAACCTTTCAAAAACAGGTAAGACTTAACCCTCTAAGACCCAGCGTTGCTTTTTAGCAACAATTTTATTTTAATTAATTACAAAATTATTATTATTTTTTTCTGTTCTTTTTTCACCTAAACGTCATCAGTGATGTTCATTGCAATGCCATTTCAATGCCATTGGTCATGATATTTGCATATAAATACCCCCCACAGAGGCTGAAATTCACACAAATAAAAATGTCTGGATTTTGAAAAAAGTTTAACCTAAGACTTTTGAACTTTACCCTAATCAAAGTAGGTACAATAATTGTAATATATGTTTTTTTGTGATCATTAGAATGTCTAGAACATGTTTTATTCAATATTGTGAAAGATATCCCCCAAATGTAAATCATTAATTTATTATATTATATAATTATTATAAATCTTTCATCAAACTTTTTTTCCCCTTTTTTTTTAACATATTTTTTAGTCTTAGTCCTAGTAGTACAAAGTAGTAGTAAAGTTGAAGTCAATTTTTTGCAAGTAGAAATTAATGCGGGTCTTAGAGGGTCATTACACACTGGCGAATTAGTGATGCGACGCAAATAAACAACACAAAAAAAAGCTCTTCTAGGTCCCGACCTAGCAGAGCTGCTGCCCGGTCTCTGTTCACAATCACGGCAGGTACGTTCACTACTACTGTATGGTAAGCCGCTTAGACCAAAACTATGGGCTGCATTTTGATTGGTCAGAGGTGTAGCATTCGCCAGCGAATGTCTGCAAAATTCGACAGCAGAGCCAGAGCGGAAAAATAACAGCCGCATTTTCGCTCCGTGGAAATCCGTTGCTGATGTGGAAGCTTGCATTGACTTCATGGGTTGTTGTTTTTTAAAGGGAAATATTCGCGTGGTAAATTCACCCGCAGTGTGTAAAGACCTTAAGAGTCAAGAACCAAAATAAGACGGATAAGGGGAAAACAAAAGATAGAATAAAATGACATACAGATAAGTGGCCCTAGTTGGCTGCACTGGATCTCTGAATGAGAGTTGTCAATATGTATGGTAAATGGTGCATTTATATAGCACAGTGAATTAAATGAATCTATCACTATGCATATTGCATATATCGCCAGTGAATGCAATAATTAATATTTTGTGCAGTCGCACAATGTGTATAATATAATACACTGTAGATACTAATTCATACATTGAATGAATACATGTACTGTATAGAAAGTACATATAATATATGTACCGTTTATCAACAGTGAATGTGAGAATTACTATACAATATGACAATAGACCTTCAACGGTGACTGAATATCTGGATTAATATATAATCTTTGCAAGGCCATTCTTCCTGCTCCATTGCAAGGGTCTGCCACATCTATTGAGAGCTAATTGTTGATTTGTGTTGGTAGCCTAAGCCCTACATAACTGCAGATATAAAAGATATCCGCTGCTATCTGTGTAAGTTCCACTTACTTTGGTAGCCGTCAACAGATATGGCACACTGGCCTGACTGGCCTTGCACCGGAAATGGAAGAATGGCCATGTTATTAACCCCTTCCTACACAGGCTGAGCAGCAATGGTGGAAAGTAACTAAGTACTGTATTTAAGTACAATTTTAAGGTATTTGTACTTTATTTGAGTATTTCCAATTTCCAATGCTTTTACTTTAGTTACTAGTTACTTTATTTATTATTAGAAAACATACAGTAACCACTTCAGCCCTATACATGTTCCGGCTTACAAGCTCACAACGCATTGTGAGGCTATTTTCAAAAGAAACATTCTGCATTGTGCGTACCTTTTACTTTTGGTAGTTTAAGTACATTTTAATGCCAATACTGTTGTACTTTTACTCAAGTACATTTTGAATTCCGGACATTTACTTGTAAAAGAGTAGTTCTACATTGGAGTATTGATACTTTTACTTAAGTAAAACAATGGAGTACTTTTTCCAGTACTGGGCTGAGCAGACATGGACCTGGTGGAGCCTTACCTTCCCCGGGGCTTTGATCTTGTTGTTGTTGTTGCTGCAGGAAGACAGGTTGACATCCTCGTGGACTCGGTCCAGTAGCCAGAGGAGAAACTCCAGTGCATCGTGTTGGGAGTTGCCACGGAACTGGGAACCATACTTGGACACTATAGTCTAGGTAGGAAGAGAAAGTAAACTTATGTAAAGTGAAATAGCTTGGCATCATATACTGCATTTACTAGCTATAGTTTTAAGAGCATGGTGTAGTCATGTAAAAATGCACCCTGTGAGTGAGTGAGTGAGTGAGTGAGTGAGTGAGTGCATAGGATGCAAATGTAGCAGGTATATAAGATATACAAGTGGATGCATTCCACCAAAGATCCCTCACATGCCATATTATTTATTGACACTTTTATTTTGTAATGTTTTGTGCAATTTATCATTTTGGGAGCTATGTAATGTTTTATTTTGAAGTCCTCACTCCTTCCTGCTGTGACGTCATTCACCTGCGTTTGCTTCCTCCTCTCTCTCTTGCTAGTAGCCAGCTCTGAGAGAGGTGGGTTGGTTTTCTGCTCTTAGTAGATGTTTGCATTAAAGTTGTTTTAAGTGCATTTAACCAGTGCAAACGGTAAAATTATGTTCTAATTCAGTTCTGTATGTTACTATATGTTTGTTTTGCAAAGGTTAAAGTGTTTTAATGTACTGTTTGGTGAAGTTCTGTTTAACAGCTCTTGTGAGGACTCTGCACTCTTACACACACAGACACACACACACACACACACACATCAGTGACTGCAGCATGGCAGCTGATTGCCAATTTGTCAATTGTCCTTCATTGCAGTTGGTGTGGTGTTGCAGAGGTGTGCTGTACTAATGCCTGCTGCATTCTGTGTGTCTTTCTGTTTCTGTGCAGGTATGTTTTTGTTGCTCCAATTATTTATTGTATGTTGTATTAAGTATGTTTTATTGTTTTATTTACTTTTATAGAAAATACTGTTTAGCCGATGGTGTATTTAATTTCAAAATGTATTTGTAATTGTGTATGTTTTGTGTAACTCTGTAAGTCATTGTTAGCTGACGCTCTCTTGCTAGTAGCCAGCTCTGAGAGAGTTGGTGTGGTGTTGCAGAGGTGTGCTGTACTAATGCCTGCTGCATTCTGTGTGTCTTTCTGTTTCTGTGCAGAAATAAATATGCCAAAGGCTAAAGAGCGATCCCGAGTCCTCTTGTCCGTCTAAACACAACGCAGAGCTCAATCCGGTTACACAAGGATGCATGGATAGAGATTTTAATCCAGTAACGTACTGTTGACAATTTCTGGGCTACATACAGTATACAGTATATGCTAATTTCAGTGGCACATAGCACGGGCAGAGACTTAAAAAAATGAATAACTTTAGGCTAACCATATATAATCCCAATTCTTTTTTTTTTTGCTTCCAACTTAAAACCGAATGTAATTAATACACTTCTTGTTGGAATTCAGCAGCTGGGGTAGCTGAACAACATTGCTTTGCTGCTCTTAGCTATACTGTTTACACAATTATCTTTCACATCACAAGCAGTGCTTGTATTGTACCTGTATTTACAACATGTGGACAACCAGGGAGTGTTTTGTTGTTATAATTCAAGCTACTGAATGGACCCCTATCAACAGAAACCTGAAGTGCAGCAGTTCCTCTCTAAATACTGAGAAAACGGTGGGCATGCACACTTATCAATCACTTATCAAGCCTAATTTCTCTCTCGCCACAGAACGCTGATCAGAAGAATTATAGAATTGCAAATCTGCACTAACTAAGCCAGTCGACCCACGCTGATGCAAAGTCATCTCAGCTAAACGATGGGAATAGATTTGTTTCAAACTGCAAACAATAGGCCTACGCCAAGTCTTATCCTACTTAAAAACAATCCATATCCCTTTCCTCTCAACGCACTCACATCTAGAGAGCTTTTCTTTTGACATCTAAGCCGTCAGTCCACTCAGAAAGTAGGCTGCCTCAGCCCACACAAAACGCAATGTGCGGCGTTCAGTCTTGTGAATGGCACACGACTCAATTAGGCAGGAATTAACCGCGTGAACCACAGCTGGCAGCCTGGAAGAGCAGAGGCAGTAATGAGAAATTATGAGAGAGAGAGGGGGAGGAGAGAGAGACAGAGAGAGAAGACAGAGGGAGGGGGAGAGAGATCAGCAGATCATTGCTTCAAAATGCACTAATATCACCCCCCTACACACACTGTCATGTGTTGTCTGTCATAATGGCTACGACATCATAACAATATGGCTGTTCTGTGGAATTATCTGAATAATGTTATATTGGGTAGACTAGGAAGAATGAAGCCGTGGTTACAACATACAGAGAGGGGAGGCACTGAGAAACTAACTGAGTGCGTATAGAGTGTATAAATGGAACCAAACGGACCTTTAACAGTTCTGGTTGGTTCCATTTGTCTCAGAGTTACAAATGGTCTAAATTCTAACTCAGAGGATTTTACTGTGTAGTACAGTTCTGGCAGGATAATAAGGGTTTTAAAATACTGATGATCTCTCCTGATGTCTTAAAGTTTAAAGTAAAAGTAGCTACAACAAAGCTGAAACGTTTCCTGCACCTTATGCATCTCAAAGACAAAAATGTTGTTGTCCACTAATGTTGGCTGCTTACTGAACATTAATTTTGCATAAATCTGAGGTCACACTAAATATCTTGAATACTGGTACTATATCTGAACCTCCATGTGTCAGTAGTGAGTTTGTTTTCACTAACTATAGGTTATATGTTATTAATAACTATATATTTTTGAGTGGTGCAACCACTCCCTTACGGAGATATGTGTGTGTGTGTGTGTGTGTGTGTGTGTGTGTGTGTGTGTGTGTGTGTGTGTGTGTGTGTGTGTGTGTGTGTGTGCACGGAGATATGTGTGTGTGTGCCTGGCTGGGTGCCTGGCTGGCTGGAGCACGAAAACAGCATGGTTGTTTTTCACCACCTGTGCGCAACCTAACCCGCACACAAACACACACGCACATATTAACTGTATATATGATAATTTCAGGTGTGCCAGACTGCCAGTACAGTACAGTGACAGTACAGTAAGTAGAGGGACCACCACACGGTAACTGTCATTTCTCAAACGTTTCGGACGCGGGGCGGCACGCCGGAATCGGGCCGGCACCCTGGGTGCATTCCTGTGGGTCTGGAGCTTTCTTTGTAGGGCTGGTATGAAGTTACTACATGCCTCCTTTGATACACATGGAATGGCCTACCGCTTCTTTTCACCTGCCAATGAGGCGCTTCATTGGGAGGACTTAGCGTGTGTGGAGGAACAACCTATACCAACCTATACCATAGTTCAACAACCGTGCTGACAGGAGCTCTGACCAACCTGTGGGAATTCGCTAGCGCAGTCACAAAGAACAGCCTGCCCATCTGGCTTCCCTCCCACAAATGCAGCAAATTGTGTTTGTTGGAATGCCTGACCAAGCCGGATGGACAATGAAGTCGAGGCAAGTCGGACAACAGTAGCTTGGTGAGAGGCCGCCTGGTAATCAGAAGGTCACAGGTCCGCCAAGAATCTATGTTGAAGTGTCCCTGAGCATGACACTTAACCCCTGACAGCACACCCTCGAGCAATCATGACAATTTGAGCAGCAATCAGCTGTGTGAAGCTGAAAGTGAATTTCCCCCCACAGGATGAATGAAAGTCTACTTTACGTTCTTAATAGCCTTGCATTTTATGGTGGACAACTGGCAAAGCAGTTTAATGCACAATACACTGCTGCAACAAAATGCCATCAATTACTCAATTCCTTCCAATTATGAAAAATCATGAACTCTGCGTTAAATGTTCAATTTGAAATATTCAGGGCCAAGTGCCATTGTCAGATTAACCATCAAAACTATGGGGCACACTCATAACAGCATGCTGTTGTGTAAATAGTTATTACAGCAAAGTAATAACAGTAATTACCACAAGTCCCTCTAAGGTGGCAATTGTCTTAGTATTATAATTAACGAAAATGGAGCCCTTCATCTGGTGCAGTAGTATTAAAAAACAACTGTGATGGCCAAGGACTGGCATTGGTTTGAGTGTAGTCTAAACTGTTGACTCAAAAAGAGGGTGATGTTTTTCCTTGTTTTCCTTATTTTTTGACAATGGGTTCTCAGACTGGTTTGAGTGTAATGAGGCATGATTCAATCATGTTAGTATCAAGGTGAAGCACATCCTTCAGAAGACAATAACAATACAATAATAACAATAACAATGAACATTGTTTCAATCCGTCTGCATTATGAGGCCCTTCTCCCGTTGATATCTTTAAACACTTATGCCCTGATATTTATATACACTTGAACATTTCTGCCTACAACACAAAATACGGATGCCAGGTTGAAAGTTGTTCAAATTCATGAAACCAGCAACATGGATATTCATTAAGCCATCAGCATGAAGGCAGCAAATATTGACACATACCTGAGCGATAGTGTCACTGCAAAATGAGGTCCTGACTTCTGACCAAAACATGCCAATCATTAAAATGACTGCACTTCCCAGATAGTAGGCCAACATACAGAAGAGAGGACTTACATTCCTGTATACAGTCCTGTGCAGGCCTCTCTACCCTCTCTGCCCTGGCCCACTCTTTTCTAAGGCCTCTCATGTTAAGGGAACCAATACATTGGCTCTTGGCTGTTGGGTAACTCTTGGCTCTCAAGGCTGCGTCCCTGTATGGGGCCCCCTGTGCAAACACACCAACGTGACGGGGAGAGGGGGGGGAATACATCATCAGAACCAACTGTCCGGATCAAAAGCACACATCTGCACTCATAATACTAAGCGGAGTCCTTCAGCTGCAGTGTGGCCAATGTTAAGCCACAGTGAACAAGTAGAACATTGCAAAGTCACAGGGTGGCACGTAACCTTTAATATAAATGTATGGAGCCATGCACCCACCCCCATTTCCCTAAACTCCCTTTGTCCTGTGAGCCAGGTGCTACTGGAATGTGGCAATGTGCCAGTCATCTTGCAGAAACTGCTTTGTTGTTTTTTTCCCCCTAGCCTGGGAGTCCGCAGCCAGGCTGACCTGTGAGGACAGAGAGCCTGCTGCTGATGCACGTACTTTGGTGTGAACTTTTTCTTTTGATCAACGGAGACTATCTCCACATTCCGCACTCTGTGCCTATACAGAGGCCTGTGTATTGTACTGTATAAACTGTAGTGCAGTGTAATTGCGTTCAAAGAAGAGCAGCACTGCAGTCTATTTCCAGCTGAATGTCTGATTGTCAACAAAATAATCCCTTTAATTCTGTTAACTTTTTATAAGAGCTCCTCAGTCTTCACATTCATAGAGTAATAAGGGAGTCATGTTTAGTGAATTCATGGCTTGCAGAGATGTGCCAAGTGCTAATTGGTAATCAAGTTACACAAACAAAAGCAACAACATTTTCTGGAGAGAACAAATATGAATCTGTATTTTGGAATTCTTTTTTTTTTTTTTAAATCACTTGCATTGACTTGCTCCTACAGCTGAGAGTTAATGCAAGTCTTTCAGACACAGCGCTGCAGTGCTATCTGATTATCATGTGTCCCTCCAGGCAGCTGTGGTATTACTTAACAGGCAATTTTAGACGGCAGAGACCAGAGCCACTGTGAACTCAGGACCTCCTATGGTCACTAAGAACCGCAGCCAAGAAGCTAAAATCCCTTTCTATAACACAGGAAATGTCCCCATCACATGACAGCAGGAGGCTTTGGGTGTTTTTTTCTTTTAGCCTCATCTCAAAATCTATACTAGATGTTTCTACGTTCTTCCCTCTGACTATTAATGGTCCTCAAATCCTCTAATATCAGGCTCCTATAAGAGATCAATAGGGAACTAATTGTACAGGCTGGGGAGCTGGTGCACTTTCCACATTGAACATGGGGTCAAAGAGCAAGGGAGGAAAAAAATAAAGCGGAAAAGTAAGGTTAAGAATAAGATAGATTTTCACCTGAGACCAGACCTGTTTAACAAGCGTTGCAACAATGGCTGCCACTGAACATAACTGTAACCCAATCTGCATAGACAATCAACCACACTTAGTTCACTTTGTGCAGCTAAAATTCCACCTTTTTACTTCCAAATGTGAGGAGGAGGAGAGCCATTGTAGCGCCTTTGAATTCTTACTGCAGGGGGTCAGGGTGTGCCTTGCCTATAGCAAAACACACACCCCCTCCTTTCAGCCTAATTAGCATTTCCAAGAATAAATCCATTGTGGCTGTTTCTTTTTTTTTCTCTTGCTCTATATTATATTCATCTTGCCATGCTCAGAGAAATCCGGAACAAAGTGCTGCAGGCAGATAAAGTGTGCTGGTCTTTTTTTTGAGTGGGAGAGCCTGAGGGTCTCCTGATAGGTTGGTGTCACAGCCTCCTGATCCACGGAGAGGTCGGATTTGGAAGCGGAGAGCGTTCCACTGACCAAATCCAAATCCCTGTATTCTATCCAGAGGACCAATGCAATGCACAGTACAGCATGGCGGCGTTCACTGCGAGTCCATGTGCTTCTCACTAAATAGTTGGCACTTTGAAATGAGAAGGCCTGATAGCGGTCAGACAGGCAATCAATGTACCGTATATACAACTGTATTACACACGCTGGTTTAGTTAATAAGGTTGTCTGGCATTCTGTAAAGTGTAAAGCACACTGGAGCCATTGTTTATTTCCAAGGTTTGACAGTGCTTTAGAACAAAGAGCCTTGCAGGGAAGAAAGTGCCCGCGCAGCACTTCAGCCAGACACCTGGTAACCCTATGCCCTCAGACACTGTGACACTGTCTGCACCAGACAGACACAGCAACATCATTATAATCTGACAGACTGTGCTGTGCTTGTAATTACCAGTAGGAAGGTTTTGGTTTGCTGTCAGTAATGGCAAATAATGCAAGACCTGTGACACCCCTTTCCAAACTGAATGCAGACTATTCTATTCACTTGATGGTCATGTGCAGAATGCAACCTGGATTCATATTTGACTATAGTAGGCTTTCTAAAACCTTGTGGACATAAGTTTGTTATTATGTCATTACAGTACAGTAAACATCATACATCGGCTTCGTCTTTGAATGTGTAGTTTGTGTACATTCATGCAGGTTTTCATCTCACTATTATTTGTGCAATGGCTTTTATCAAGAGAGATAAATGCCAGGTGCAATCAAGCATTGATGCAATTATTGCCTGCACCTGCTTCAGGTGGTAACACAACACTCATCTCCACCTCCACCACCTCTTCTGCCAGTTTACATGATCCAACTAATTTATTTTCATACAATGCTATATATATGGGCTGCATTTTATTAATTAAATCTATGCTGAGGTTAATGAGACCCAGGCAGGCAGTGGTGGAAAGTAACTAGTACATGTACTCGAGTACAAATTTGAGGACTTTTTACTTTACTGGATTATTTTCCATTTTCATTACTTTTACTTCTACTCCACTAGATCTCAGAGGCAAATATTGTACTTTACTCCACAACAATTATTTTAAAACTGTAGTTACTTTAGTATAGGCCTACTTTACCTCTGGTCCATAGCTCTAATGATTTTGCAAAGGCATTAGAGCTATGGACCAGAGTTAGGCCTAAGCATTAGAGCTATGGACCAGAGTTAGGCCTACTTTAAGTAGGGCCTACATTTTGATGCCAATACTTTTTAGTAAATTTGGAATACCGAGTACTTTCATCCAACGGATCATTGGTCCGAACGACAACCTACCTCCTCCCTCACCCTAACCCTAACCTCCCCCGGGGCAGACACCTAAACCTAACCGCAACCCTCTCCCGACCCGCAGCGCACCTCGGAGCATTGCCCCGTCGGGCCTATGAGTTGTCGGACAAAAGGATGCCCCCCGACTATTAGGCTACTTATAACAGTTACAAGACTTGTCGGCCTACTGCACTGCATGGCAGTGAGTATTGACACTTTTACTTAGTTATTATAAGTGAAACATTTGAGTGGGCTACTTTTTCCACCACTGACTGGACTCAGGAGGAGAGTGTAAAGTAAAAGTTAAACCGTACCTTGAACTCCACGGACAGCTGCGGGGTGTACTCCAGTGTCCACAGTGCCCTGACCAGGGACGCCAGCTGCTCGGTCACCTCTCCCTTCTTGGCAGGCTGCGTCTCGTCACTTTTCACCACACCGTTCCTCCTCATCTGACTCCAGTCCAGCTTGTAGCGCTCCAGAGCCAGATACTCCGCCAGCAGGTCGGTGTGGCTCAGGCACTGGACCACGGCGTTCATGAAACAGGTGTTCCCGTGGTTCTTCAGACCTAGCACGCCTGGGATGTTGTCCCCGTAGCACCACGACAACTTTTCCCTCGCCGAGGTGCGAGAGGACATCGCGGTCGAGGGCTTTTTGACCGCGAGATGGTGGTGGTGGTGGTCCCCGGCTGGAACCATCAGCGCGTCGTCTTTGATGATAATTCCTGAGTTGGCGCTGAGCGTACAAGGCGCACCGTCCCGAAAGCCCCCGTCGTCGTCCTCTGCGTCACGCGCGTCAGCGTCTCCGAAGTGGGCTAAAGTGCCTAAACTTTTAATGATCTTGTTCATGAAACTACCGACGGACTTGAGCGACTTCTTTCGGAAAAGCTTCCCGGGTTTCGTTTTTTTTTCTTTGCGCTCCTTCGCCTCCTTAGACGTCGGCGTTTCATCTCTGAATCTCAGCTGCTTCTCCATGACTATCCCCTTGAGAAATGCGTTTGATATTATGATATTCCAATTTCCGAATCCCACGTGTCACATATTTATCACCATGTCTCCTGCCCGGGCAGCAGAGAGAAAAGCGCACGGAGGTGCCACCATCCTCGAAGCCAAGGCACAACAACACACTGTTCCATCCAGTAAGGCGCTAAAACGTTGCTAATACATTCCGACACTTGCTGAAGGCTTTCATTATCACCATCATCACTCCAGTCCACTCACTGCCAATGTCACCACCACCAGCTACATCTCGTCATGATGCCACCCACCCAGGAGGATGATGACACGCAGCGCCTTCCACTTGCAGCGCGCTGCCCATCGTTTCTTTGGCTCCTGGAAGGCTTGGGATTGACTGACTGCCCCCTCCCACTCTCCAGCACACCCCTTCACATAGCTGCCGAAGCTATTGGATTACGGTATATCTGTTTGTTCAACATTCTAGTACTAACAGGCTACTTTTGTTTCTGGCAGGCATGGTGCAACTTTAGTTCAAGGCTATATACCAAAAATCATCTTGTGTGCTGCTGTTCAACATGGCATGAGTCATGACACAACACTTATAGAATAACTTCCAGGCTAAATTTAACATGCTGCTGAGATACAATGATTACACACTGGTTGGAAATAACAATATCAATTATCTGTAATGTAATGTAATGTTGAACAGCTGCTGCCGCCTCTGATATAGCTACCTAGACAGTGTGCCTATTTTGATGAGATGAAATTGGTTATTTTCACTATTAGTTTAGTTAAGTACAACAATGTTAGGCCTTCAGTGGTCAATGTTCAGTATTCAGATTCATTATAGTTATATGTGATCACAAATAGCCTAATAAGTCTGCAAATTTGGATCCAATTCATATTCCACATAAAATGGTTTTCCAGTAAATTGGCAATACAGGTTGCCCTGTGCATGCTGTGTTCCTTCACTCCTAATCTTATATTGTTAGAAATGAGCTGATTGAACACAGAGTAACCCAGGCCCGGCGCCACAGGGGGGCAAAGGGGGTTTTTGCCCCCCTAAATCAACCTCTTTGCCCCCTTAGATCAAATAGTTACAGACAAAACAATGGTACATTTCCGAAGGAAGCCAACGAAATTGTGCGCCTCTGCCCTCTATAGATATGAAAATGTGGCGCATTGTCTTCATGTCCAATACTTGCCCCCGATTGCCCCCTCTGTCATTTCATCCTGGCGCCGGGCCTGGAGTAACCTATTAATTAAATAACAAAATATTATAAAGAGTATGGAAAACACATTTTGTAGCCCAAATGGTCAAGGTAAAATGCATTACTTAAACCCTGGAGGACATTTATCATGAGCTAGTCAATAATGACCTGGGTTATTACTATCATTTCTAGACCATGACGTATATTGGAGAGAGGCACAGCTTATCTTTTCACAAGACAAAAAAAAAGTGTTAAATCACCCAGACCACTCACATTTTGGATGCTTAGTGCTGAAAACTACTGATTTATCGTGGTAGTGATTAAACTCCTCCACTCCTTACTGTGGCTGCCTTGAAAATGGGTCTGAGCCAAGGATCTGCAGGCGGAAATGCTCTTGAAGTAGAGGGAGGTTGATCAGTCCCTGGTTCGACCCCAGAACTGACAGTGTAGGCCAGGGTGTATTCCAGCTGTGTAGAGTGGCTGGTACTAGTACTACTGTACATCTACGTCAGTGTTTCTCAACCTGGGGCCTGGGGCCACACCAAAGATCCCAGGGGGCTGTGAGGCCTTGTCTGATTGGAGTTCATCCAAAATATACAGTTCGTACAAAATAATAACTTGATTTTATTCACTTCAATCCTGGCATCCGTCTTTTGGGAAGTAAGGAGAACCTCAGACTTGGCTGCCACATGACATCACATTCTGACTTGTATATCTCTTATTCTCTCTTCTTATTCTATTTGTTGTGAGTGTGTGGAGACTGGAGAGGCTGACTCAAATGTCCCTTTGACCACAGAACTGACATTAGGGTGTATTCCAGCGATAAACTGGTGACTGGAGAGTGGCTGGTACGTGGTACCACTATTGTACATCTAGGCACCAACTTTGCCAAATGAAGATGCCAATCCCTACATGATGCCACATTGCCTCATTGTACCCTGACACTTTCACCACACTGTCATCCCTGCCTATGATGAGAGACAAGCTCATTCATTGTGTGTGTATCTGCCATTGAAATCTTTTTGGCATTCCCACTAAAAATGGCTTGGTGAGTGATATGAGAGATAAACATTATTATAGACTGAGACCTATATGCTGTAAATAAATAAATTGAACTTATGGCCTGGGTAAATTTGGTTAAATTCGTACACTCTCAGAGTTAAATTAACAACGAGAATTGCACAGAGAATAGTTTAGTAAAGGCATTATCACTTACAAATGGTCTCCTCCGTCTCCGCTACAGAATGTGATGGCCTTGTCATCTATGGAGTGGACACAGAGAGAAACTTGTAGTTCTAATATGTAGCAGTCATCATAGATTTATCAGTAAACAGCCTGTCTCAAACAAACACATACAGTAAGAGAGAACGAACCATTACATGGCTTCATGTGCGATAAACATGTTTTACAACATTGTAAAATAACCATAGTTATAAAGAACACTCATTAAACTGCCGACAACAACAATGTGTAAAAATCCATCCATCAGCACCCCAAACACAAAAGCTCATTATTTCCTAGACCAGGATTATGCAGGCGGTTGCAGGCAATGGCCAATAGGCTTTCTTGTCAATGCAAATACATTTTGAATCATTGCTGCCGGGCAGAAACCTTGTATCTCTATATTTAATATTTCTATGGGTTGTTTTTGATAAATAATGCCCACTTGCTTTAACCATTTAAGCCCTATTTTATGCTTCATTGTATATGACAGTGCACTGACAAGTAGCAAAAACTGTAATATAATAATAATAATACAGTAAAATAAATTACTTTATATAACCTCATTTAACAGATGAAAAGTATTAACTACGTATATTGGGTCCAGGACTCCAGATAATGTTTTAAATTTCCTGAAAATGGACAGTTTTGACATGCATGATAACACTTTCTGCAGATTTACAATGCTACTATATGCAAACAAATATATTTTTTTGCAATGGACTGCTTTCCCCAACGAGTCCTATGCTAATCTGAGCTGCTGCTGTCAGCTTCCAGCTACTGTTGCAGTCAGTACTGTAAATACATGTTTCAGAGAGTGTGAATAAGCAATAATCATCTCTGGGGTTGGTACTGTAGCTATCTCCTTCCAGCTTTGGCCTCCATTGCAACTGTTATTTGAAGTTATTTTTAGAGCAGCAATACCACACTTCCCTTCACAAATGCAGGTGCCTTTCTATTTCTCTCTCACAAGTTGCAAAGTCAATTACCGACACAGCACAGACAGAGAGGATGCATGTAGATTTCATATCCTGTGCAATTGATCTCTCCACTCAGTGTGAAAAAGGAAGCACATAGACAATGCATAGTAAAGACCCAGCAGAAAGTCCTATTTCCTATGCCTAGATACTGCATAGTTTTTTGATGTTACGTACTTCATGACAGAATGAAGACCAAGGATGGTGCATTGTTTTGAGAGTAATACTGTTCAGAGAATTACAGCATCATAGCTGCCACCCCTGCACTGTGCGTGTGTGTTCCTGGCCTGCTGGTGATGTAAGTAAAGTTATGTCTATAAATGGGACTGTAAGTTGCCAGTGAGGCTCTTCTGTACGAAGGGATTGTCATCTTCCAAGATTTAGTGAGCAACAGAGACCATCTGGTCGCTGGAGTCATGACTGTGCTGTCTGCAGCTCCAGGAACAAATTCTTCCTCACATGAGACTACTACAACGCAAAGTACTGCATAACATAACATTACAAAATATGACCAGACTGAGGCATGGTGGACATGGTGGGTGACACACATACATATGCATGCGCGTGTGCACGCACTCCTTGGTGTCAGAGATCATAATGTCCCATCAACATGCAAAGCCGGGGTAGCATGCGATAATGAGAAACCTTGAGTTTTTCATTTGTAACTAAGTAAACTAACAGTGATTAGTGGTGAGGTTTAAATCTCTTTCTGACTGTCCTATGATGTTGACTCAGTGTTTGTCAGGGGGGACAGCAGATACTTCTACACCGCCCGGCATCCGTGTGGTGAACAGTACCAGCTGATAATGATTCCTCGCTAAACGCCTATACACGGACACACAAGGAAAAGGAATTAAATGCCTTGACAGGAAATCAATACAGCTTCATGTATATACTTTACAGCCCAACTAAATAAGATGCCAAGTACCAAGGATGATTGTTTATGATCAAAGTTTATACATTTTCATTGTTGTCTAGTCTTTTTCAAACCTTAAATTGATTTAGCCATTTCAGTGTGGCAGAGGCAGCTTGGGCGGAAAGGAAACAGAAGGGCTTGAGTGGGCGAGAGAAACCTGGCTTACAGCAGAGGTCCCTTGTCAGAGTTGGCGTTAAAACAATCCTTGTCACTGCTCTTGATTGTAGTGCGTCTGACATTTTGTCAGGGGGCCTTATGCGCCCTTTGTAAATTCCAGTGCAGGATCTCCCAGACAGGCAACCTAGACAGAGAACAGACACGAGGAAACCAAACCGACACAGCACTCCACAAGTCCCTCCAGAGACTGTAGTGTGGAGTCCAGGCAACTGTTCTATTTCTGATAATGTCCTATTTTTTTTTCCTATCACTGCAACTAGATCAGTAGATAGTAATCAGCCTAGAGTATGGAGCTAAACATAGACACATGCAGGGCACAGTCAGGTAACGGATAGGAACAAACTTGGTTTCCAAACACTCACACATTGATGTAGCCATCTGTCTAATAATTGTATGGTATGCATAATAGTAAACCTGCATTGATGTGTCTAATATTAGATGTTTTTGTGTATATGACATATGACTGTAATCTGTCCAGGTGGGCTTAAATTGCCACCACTGCCCCAATGTACTGTTCTCTCATGTGTCTGTAAACGTGGGTGTTGTGCGCAGTCAGCATTAGCTGGCCCCATCTCAGGAGTGAACTCCTACTGTATATATGTTTTTCTTCCACCATGCCAGGCTGCAAACAAATGCAGCAATAATATATACAGTATGTAGCACAATATGCACGAAGAGGAAGTTGTAATTACAAGCGTATTAACTCCAAAGGGATGTAACATGGGGTCAGTCGTAGTAAATGAACAGTGGGAGTCAGAAAATTAAATGTTTTGAGAGCAGTGCAGAAAGGATTGTACACAGAATAGCTTTGCAAGAGTGTGAGGTTGATGGTTTTTATAAAGGAACACATAATAAATTCCAGTCTACAGAAACAGCTTTGCACATTGTGTTATTGGATCAAAGTGATCCAAAACATTTCTCTGGAGCTTTCTCTGCATGCCACACTTGGATGTTATTACCATAGCATGTTGAAGAAAAAAAAAGAAGAAAAAGGTAGCATTATCCATGGCAACAACCAATACAAAACAGAAGAACAGAGTATATGTGCTTAATTCTTGCTTTTGTGATGGATGAGAAAAAGGCTTCACATCCACAGTGATATTTTGTTGATAGTTCTGTGTCTCCACCTACTGGTGACAATTGTAATTGACATAACACTGACGGTTTTTAACCACTTAAACCTCTGTAACTGGACTTGAGTTTGAGTTACAACTGTACTTTGACCACTTTTCCCGTCTACACCAGATCTCCAACAGTAGCCGATCTACAAGCTCACAATGTGTCGCATTGTGAGCTTGTAGATCTGCTATTTTTGGCTAATGAGCCCACCAGAATATGGACACTGGGTTATAAGTGCACCTCTTTAACACAGGGGAAGGGGTGCACTCCATTATCACAGCTGGTCCTTACATGCAGAGGTTTGGGACAGGTTTGGGACGCCCGAGGAGAACAAGAACTGTCGACTCCTCTTCTCCCTGTGGAGACTTGGCGGCTCCCCCTATGGAGGGACCTGTTCAGGCAGGCAGGGCGCAAGATCTTCCACCCACATCTACAGGACCTGGACCTCTGGGTCTGGCCCGTGAGGGGTCGAACCTGAATGCCGAGGACCTGTCCCCGAATATCGTCGCTATGATGAGTGCAGGGCCATGTCGACTATAGACAACGGTACAGCATGGATAGAGGATAGAGGCCTCTCTTCCGTTAAGGTCAACTTGGCAGCCATTTCTGCATACAACGTCGGCATAAATGGCAAGACAGTGGGAGATCACCTGCTGGTTCGCCAGTTCAAGAGAGGCGTCAAGCGTGCCTGTCCGGTTTCCAGGTCTCTGGTCCCATTGTGGGATCTGATATGGGTACTGGATGCCCTATCGCAGGATCCCTTTGAGTCACTGGAGAAGGTGGACCTGAAGTTTCTCTGGCTTAAGACCGCTCTATTGGTTGCCCTGACAACAGCAAAGCGTGCTAGTGACATGCATTCACTCTCAGTCAGCCTGTACTGCATGAGATTTAGTGGGAACAACTCCAGTGTGTCAATTAGGTCGAACCTGGCTTTTGTGCCTAAGAATATGTGTGTCCTCCGGTTGACCTAGCGGTGTTCCATCCGCCTCCGTTCTCCTTGACAGGAGGCTGAATTGCCTCTGCCCGGTTAGGGCATTGAAACTGCATGACAAAGGTAAGAATTTCGCAATGGATTGTGGAAGCCATACAGTTGGCATACACCAAGAGAGGAGTACAGGCCCCAGAGGGTCTGAGGGCTCATTCTACTAGAGGCATGTCTCTTTATTTATTACAATATTGTAGTAATACTGTTGACATGTGATAAATCCACACTTGACTCACACACTACTTCATCTAACTATAAATGCACCAAATCTGTGACTGTGTGTGTGTGTGTGTGTGTGTGTGTGTGTGTGTGTGTGTGTGTGTGTGTGTGTGTGTGTGTGTGTGTGTGTACGTCTGAAATCCACATAACTCGAGAACAAATTCGAATCGATTCTATACTCGCGTTCCACACCCCCAGGGGGTGCAGTGCCCGGTGTCGAGTCGGTCTGACCCACGGTTGTCCAGAACTGCCACAAACTCCATATTTGGGCATGCCTGACAAAGAACTCCATGTGCATAAAAAGGACAGGGGCATGCATTTGCAACTTGCATCATTCCAAGTAGGTCAGAGCCCAATGGGCACCACTCTAGAGGCTCTGCAGGACAGGGCCCACACCTGATCACCCCTAGATCTCCATATATTGAACTGGCCTGTTCTGACATCACAATTCACAATGATGTTCTGACATTGCATAGACTCCATATGTTGGGCATGCCTGATATAGAACTCCATATATTGGCATAAAAGGGACGTAACTGTGGTGGGGCATGCATTTCCAAGTAGGCCAGTGCCCAACGGGCACGGCTCTAGTGTTAAATAATTATGAAAGAACGAGTCTTCCCAGTCTGTTCTTCAGGAGTTAAGACATCATGTGGACTCTTGTGGAGCAGGTCATGTGATTTGGAAATGACACCTCCTTGAGAGGTGTTTTGTAATGGGTAACAATGACAGTGATTTCTCGGACACAGATACAATGTGTTATTTTCCATAATAGTTGATAGGCCTATATTGCAAAAAAAAAATCATATCTGCCAATGCCATGTTTATCTTCTAACAATAATCAAAACAATTTAACTGGCGAGTTCAGCCAGATCGATGGGACTTCAGCTGCTTGTGCGTTGTATGTTTGCTCTGTAACGCAGATATACACCAAAGGGTGGCGATAATGCGACGCGGATACCAACTCCAACAGAATATATGTAAATCCCCGAAGAAGACGACATAGCCATTTTTCTGCTGGAGCAGCGTAGTTTTACATCGTCAGAAGTGTTTATGATCATAGAGAATCAGTGTGATCAGAGGCAGAGCCTTTAACTACATACCAAGATGAGTAAAATGCAAGGTCTTCGGCTGCTTGTGAAGCAGTTTCTGTCTGCGGCTGCTGAAGAGATCTTGGAAGCTGTTGAAAAGACGATCGCAGGCTACGAGGAGTGCAAGATGCTCGGAGTCGATGGCAATGCGCTTATAAAACCACAGATCAAGTTAAACAGGCTTGCAATATCAGGTATGTGTTGGATGATGTAGCATGTTAAACCACAGATCAAAAGGTCTTCCACGACTCCACGAGGGCGAGGCTACCATAACTCTAGTGCTGTGCTTAGCTCAGAGCTTGTGGTGTGTGTGTGTGTGTGTGTGTGTGTGTGCGCGCGCGCGCGCGCTCGCATGCGTGACCTACGCACCAGGCACCAGCCTTTAATTAAACTGCTCTCAACCTAGCTGGTCCTCACCAGTGGTGTGCAGTGTGCTGCATTTTCATCAGCTTTAGCTGATCATGTATTGTACACTATACTGCAGTGGTTCTCAAAGTGGGGTCCGGGGACCCCCAGGGGTCCTTAAGGGAGTTCCAGGGGGTCCCCAGCTAAATGATAGTTTGGAACCAAATGGACCCTTATGGTTCTGTAACTCTGAGAGTGTACAAATGGAACCAAATTAGTTAAATTAACATTGATTTTACAATATAAATTGGGGTCTCAGAGATAGAAATGCCATTAAATGGAGGTCCGTAGACTAAAGCATGTCAAACTGGGGGTCCATGAATTAAAAGGGTTGGTTGAGAACCACTGCTAGAACCTAGCCCCTTTCGGCACCCTTGGTTAGCTTTTCTGAATTTTGGACGCGCTACCCTAGGGTCCCTGCCAGCTTATTCCGCCCTCTATGGGATGCAGATTTACTGTTCATGGAGAGCGGCTGAGTGTTGGTGAGATGTTTCAAAGATGCATAACACAGCTATAGGAGACAACGGAAATGTGTACGAAACTGCATTAACCGCCGATGCCGTTAAGTATTTTTAATACTTTTTTGAAATTTTGCTTCGCTGAACTTCCTTGTTGACTTCCCATTGTATAGAAATGAAACATGCGCGGCATAAATGTGATAAATGCTCCCTTTGTACTCAACCATTAAATAATTCCAAAGTCCTCTAGTTTCATATCCATGTGAAAGTTGTGGCACAAAAGACAAAACGTGTATTTATTCAATTATCTCCACTTTTTCACGAGCTGCACCCGGACGTCTTTCTCTCCGGGCAAAGGGGCCCGGAATGACAGCTGGACTTCATTTATCAAAACTCCTCTGATCACCACAAACGTCATCACCAATTGACCAGGGAAGCACAAATGCTAATAGAAAGTAGAAACTACAGCATTTCTCTTCCTGGAAAGTTAGCATGCATGCTGAAATCAAAGCCATTGTTGTTACATTAATAAAAAACAAAATATATATAGCTAGCAGTAATTCAAACCTGGCCTTGGGTGTGATTTGTTCTGAGGAGGTATGTGGTTTCTAAATTAATATCTGTCTGTATTTTAGTATGCACACACGCATCATTGCTGAATGTTCTCTTCTCCTTTTGTGCTCCTCAGAGGAAGCACAGCTCAACCTCTCTTTGTGGGAAGAGGATCTCCTCACTGAGCAGGAGTGGAATTGCAGTCAGAGGCAGAAGAGCCCAGAGTCCCTGCAGACTGAGAGGAGCCACAAGGAGCCTTTGAGCAGCAGCCAGGACAGAAGACCAGAGGATGACACCACCCATGAACATGAAATATCTAAAGAAGAGGAAGAACCTCTACCTGCCACTTCAGCAGAGCTTCAGACTGATGAAGAGGTCCCATCTCCAGGATTCTCTGAGGCTGAAAATGACACGGACTGGAGGCTGAGCGATGCTACTCAAGACACAGACAGTGACAGTAAAGCCTTTCAAGATGGAAACAGTGACAGAACTGAAGAGTTGAGGCATCGCGCACTAACTTTAAAGACACCACGGATGAAGAAAAAGCTAAACTCCTGCATTTGTAAAGTGTGTGGGAAATCCTTTTACCACAAGGTCTCATTGTTGAATCATCTGAAAATTCACCCTAAAGATGTCTGCGGGCTGTGTGGGAGGCACTTTGAGACTGAGGAGGATTTTAAACTTCACCTGAAAACTCACAAGAATTTTAAACATTGCAAAGTTTGCAATGTCTGTGAGAAATGCTTTGGCAGTTCTCGCGATTTGGAGACGCACATGAGGAGCCACACAGGAGAGAAACCGTTCACTTGCAATGAATGTGGTAAATCCTTCAACTGTCGCCACAATATGACAAGACACCTCAGGATCCACACTGGGGAGAAGCCATACTCCTGCAACACCTGCAACAAATGCTACAGTGATTACACTACATTAAAACGTCACAAGTGTTTACAAGACAAAACACCTGCTGTAACCACTCCTGCTGTTGAAGATGGGGATGGTAGAGCAGAGGTGAAGGACAGTACAGCACAGGTGACGAACAAGCAACAGTTACAGAACATGTGTAAAGTGTGTGGGGCAGAGTTTCATTCCATGGTGTCTCTTGTGAATCACACTAAAACTCACACTGAGGACCTCTGTGGGGTTTGCGGGACACAATTTGAGTCAGAGGAAAGCTTGAAGCTTCATCTGCAAACTCACAGGAACAGCAATAAAATTTGTGAAATTTGTGGCATTCAGAGCTCGGATCTGGAAACACACATGAGGACCCACACAGGAGAGAAACCGTTCTGCTGCAGCGTGTGTGGTAAATCCTTCAGCCATCGGCAAAATATGAAAAGACACCTCAGGGTCCACACTGGAGAGAAGCCATACTCCTGCTCCACCTGCAACAAACGCTTCAGTGATTACACTTATTCAAAACATCACAAGTGTTTACAAGACAAAACACTTGCTGTAACCACTGGCTCAACAGAAAGCTTGAAGCTTCATCTGAAAACTCACAAGAAGTATTACAGAAAGGTTTGTGGAATTTGTGGCAAGTGTTTTATCAAAAACTCGCATCTGGAAACTCACATGAGAAGCCACACAGGAGAGAAACCGTTCAGCTGCAGCGTGTGTGGTAAATCCTTTAGAACGCGCCAACATGTGAAAAAACACCTCAGGATCCACACTGGCGAGAAGCCATACTCTTGCACCACCTGCAACAAATTCTACAGTGATTACTCTTATTTAAAACGACACAAATGCTGCATTCAAGAAAATACACTTGCTGTAACCACTCAGGCAGTTGAGGGTAGGGATGA
The DNA here is from genome assembly GCF_964188405.1 of Protomyctophum parallelum. Classification (NCBI taxonomy): domain Eukaryota; kingdom Metazoa; phylum Chordata; class Actinopteri; order Myctophiformes; family Myctophidae; genus Protomyctophum; species Protomyctophum parallelum. The sequence continues at coordinate 33,450,085 of NC_139708.1, read as the reverse complement.
TAATGCAGCAGGTGAATGACTGTACAGCAGGTGACGAACATGGGGAAACAATTGGAGTCAGAGGAAAGCTTGAAGGTTCACCTGCAAACTCAGGACAACAAAGGTTTGTGGAATTTATTGTGAAACAAATTTGAAATTGGCAATTTCACATGAGGACCCACACAGGAGAGAAAGCATTCTGCTGAAGTAGTGTGTGTTAAATCCTTCAGTGTACACCAAGACACCTCAGGATCCACAGTCCACACTGGGGAGAAGCCATATCCTTGCACCAGCTGCAGGCAGCAAATATTTTAGTGATTACACGCTAAAGTGCAACAGTTACAGATTGTTAGGTATGCTCATATGATGACCACATATATGGTCTAAAAGTGTGAAAAACATATTTTTTATTTCACTACGCCTTTAAACAAAAACACTGGATGAATGAGGACACCTGGTGGTTGCTTTTAGTTACTGCGTCACAAAAGTATGATAGATACTTGCCTGGCTAATGGCTATGATGGTAACACTTACACTAGGCTTGACACCTGTCATAAACATGACATGGTAGGCTTGATTATCAAGTTGTCAAAGACTCAACTTTGCTTTTAAAGTGGCATAAATTACTGTATGACACTTTTGGAAAATCAATGCCATTGTAGAATTCAATGTTTTCATTTACCTCTTGTCACAATGTTCCTGTTTATGTACAGTAGCAGAGTTAGTTAGAGTTAGACTTAGATTAATCATTCTTTTCAGATAAAAGTGATTGGAAAGACGGAACACAATGACAGTAACCCAGCGTTCCTTTTTGGTGTGTGCCAATAAAGAAATGGAAATGAGAGTACTTTGTCCGCCATTTATACATTTTTTGGATGTGCTACCTTTTTGGATTTTTTTTATTCCTATTTTTTGAGGGCCTGAAATGATTGCTGCACTGAACAAAAATCCTTGGGGAGCACATACGCATGGGGCACACAATTGACAGGTGTGTAGGCAGCAGGCTACCCCACACCAATCGCAGTGCAACGAATTTGTGTGCCTCATATTTTTATGCTTCCCAATCGATGGTCAGCACCACCAAATATGGACCGCGACAGGCCAGCATGGGTCACATGGAAAATCTTGCCAAATAAAAATGTGCCTTTTCAACACATGCACCACAAACTACTGTTCCTCAAAATTAAGTCACTGAAACAATACTCAGGTGTGGTGGTTAACAAGAGCATGTGGTGGGTATATAGAGTATGCAACTATGCATGTAACATCATCATATCATACCCGGAAGTTATGCAGAACGCCTACTGAGTGACAAAAAACTACTTTCTGGCCTTGACAGCCCATACATCCAAACAGAAAAGTCCTATCTGATTGCATTAAACAACATTAAATTACATTAAACTCACTTTTTTACATTTCCTGAAAAGTGACAGTTTTGGACATGCATGATTAAACCTAATGACTGCGCATTGAACTTCTGCTTTTCCCAACGTCCTATGCTAATCTGAGCTGCTGCTTGTCAGCTTCCAGCTACTGTTGCAGTCGGTACTGTAAATACATGTTTCATAGAGTTTGAATAAGAAATAATCATCTCTGGGGGTTGGTACTGTAGCTGTCTCCTTCCAGCTTTGGCCTCCATTGCAAGGCAGAAAATGGCCACCAGAGAGCCACCTAAAAGTCCCCTCAACCCATGGCAGGAACCCCCAAACCCCTCTAGCAATGTCTCCTGATGTTCCCAATCAGGACAAGCATGCTAAGAAATTTTAAATGTGATTATTATTGTCACAATATCAACATTTTGATTTCATTTTTTTAAATAGAATTAAGAACCACAGAGCTTCAATTGGCTGTAATGTGTTTTGCATAATGTGTAGTGACCCAATGGCCCTTGACACCTCAACAAAAGCAGAGTTCACGCACGAGCAGCCGCTGTTCAGAGCTGGGAGTACAGGGGTCTTTATTGAGGTCACATTCAGTCCGAAAGACCACCCAGTTGTGCGGACGGGGACACCCATTCATGACAGTTTGACCCGGAGCCCAAGGTTTAAAAAATAGTCATAATTCTGTCATAATGTGACCTATGGTTCCCTCGATGAAAGAGGGTTGTCACCAAAACGCTGCATTTGACCTTTAAACTGGCATAATCACAAAATATGAGGAAATATGACGAGCATGAAAGACACAAAACCGTAATTCATGTCGCTTCGACAGCCACCCATGTGCTTAAGATGAATCCCCTGGGCCTAAGAGGGGTGTCCACACATGCCTCTCTGTTTGAACACCATCAGAAAGACCTTTTTGTGCCATTTTAAGTCGACACCATTTCTGTCCTGCAGAGGGCAGTCCATTGATGGAAATCATCAGTGAACATGAATCTGAGTGAAGAACTCTCCTCTTTTTCGTTGGAAATGTTTTTCAAGTTGTGACCTCAATGTAGTAGTCTGGTATGAAGGAAACCACAGAGATAACTTAGTGCAATTATGACTCCTCTTGTTATGAATGATGTCAGACAAATTGTAGCAGGCCTAATTGGTGTTGGTAGCGCAGCAGGCTCTTTCACTCACAATAGCATCCCTATCTTGGGTCTGTTTCAATGAGCAATGAGTCACATCATCCTACATTATGACGTTTGAGTTGAGATATGACAGTCCCTAGTAAGGACTCTCTGAGCACTCATTGTGTGTTTTGATTAATGGTCTCTCTTTCATAAAAAACAAAACAAAAAACTCTTCAGGGCACTAATGCCACCATGGAAGCCATTTTAGCCACCAATGTTTGTGCAGTAGATCTAAGAAATAGAATTTAACTGATTAATTTACAAATAACCTCTCACATGGAACTATGCAAACTGACTTGCAGGACCTAACAGATTTAAGTGTGTCTGTCCGTGTGATCCACACAGGCTTACAAACACAGTGTGGGGTCCCTCTGAGCATTGTCAATATTATTCATGCTTGAGTTATCTAAGCTTTCCTCTCGCTGATACTATACTGTTGAAGACCTATTTGAGTCAGTGTGTTCACTGAAGATTAAGCTTAGGGCCCATACTCACATTAATGTCCCACAACACCCTGTGCACCCTCCCTTTTCTCTGTGACCCCCTCTGATCCGGTCCTGGTCGGCAGCACTTCAGTGCGACCATGCTCTTTAGATGAGCCTGATTGGCTCAGCGGGTCTTAACAGGAGGCTAATTGGATAAGCTTTTAATCTTCACACCATCGCCACATTGCTGGACTTTCAGACAGAGGATGGCAGGAATTCCTTGGTGGAATATGATAATGTATTCAACAGCAGGTGTCCTTAACAGAAGATGAAAGTTTTAAGATGATTTCCTGGGCTTATTGTTGCTGAGACGGTCGGCATTCAACAAAGAAGATTGTACGCACATCTTATGCCTGAATTTAAGCCAGGTACATCAAGGCGAGGATCAAGTAGAGGAACATCTGCACACTGGGCCCGGGCCACAGGCGTGGTGGTCCGGGCACCCTAGGCTCCAATATGACAGCGTGTCGCAGGTACGAGTCCTGATCCTGATGACCTTTGCTGCGTGTCACTCACTCCCCATCTCTCTCCCCATTCCTGTCAGTATACTGTCCTATCAATATAGGCATAAAAGCCCAAAAATAAATCTTAAATCACAAACACACAAACACGCACACGCACACACAGTCAGTCACACACACACACACACACACACACGCGCGCGCGCACACAGACACACACACCTGCACACTGTTTTACAGCTCCAAATAACGTACTTTTATTAATGGTTCAACCTTTAGGTCTTAATCAGGCAAAGTCATTTATTAATGATAATATATATAACACCTGGGAGTAGGGAGGAGACTCACAGGCCTCTGGTCAAAATTGAACCAGGGACTTTTTGCAATCATGTGGTAAGCATAACCATGAGTCTTTGGTTTGCTTTTCTGCAAAACACTGTTCCTGCAGCTACTAGTTTTGACCCAGCCTTATGGTATCACATTATCTGCATAATGATGCTAATGTTTCAAAATAACATGTAAACACAGTCATATGATGCTATCACATATAGCTATATGTACTGTATTATACACTGTACTGTATTAATTACAGTATACTCTTCCCCTTTGCTCTCACTCTACCTCTGTCCTCCCTTCTCACTGAACAGTGAACACTACAAAATGATGGAGCATGCACAATAAATTACACCTGTAAACCTGTGATATGACAAATATCTATCCAGTAAGCTTACCAGCATGCCCCTACAATAGATATTTTGAGATGTCATTAACCGTGCTGAATGTAAGGAACAGTTTGCTTGATTACCACCATGGCTTTGATTCATGGAAGTGCAAAGGGGTGTGGGGCAACATGAAAAAGGAGTGCTGGTAGGCTATATGTGATAACATATACCAGGTCAGAAACAAGAGCTGCAGCACGCAATGGGCTTTCGGGGAATTATAAAATAAAGACACTTGACTTCATGTAAGCTGTGTTTTCATTGGAAAAGCCTGTCACGTTCCTATTGGATTAAGGTATTTGACTTTACGTATATATTTTCCTTTGTTAGGGGACATAAAGCAGATACTGTATGTGTTGAAGGCTGTGGTATGCGCTTGGATCACCTCCGTTGACAAAGAATTTCACATGATGTAGTAGCAGTCCACAGCTATGTTTTCACAAAACCTCAAAATACACTCTTCCTCATTTAACCCCAGGCCAGCGTTGACTTCACCAGCCATCGCTGACGAAGCCCAGAGATGTTTACGCAGTTAAAGGCCCATGCATGTAAAGCACCATGATCCATAACTGTGATTGCTCTCTCTCTCTCTCTCTCTCTCTCTCTCTCTCTCTCGCTCGCTGGTATGTTGTGAGAAGAGAGATGATCTTGTTATTCTTGCATGCTTGTTGTAGTCAAGCCTTGAAGCGCTCTAGTAGTCAAGAAACCACAGATGTGTTTTTCATTGAGCATGCATGCACATGAAGTCTGTTCTCACACACATGCAAACACACACACACACACACACACACACACTGTATGTTTTAATGCAAAAGCATTGTTGGAACAGAAATTCCTAAATAATAAATATACAATTTATATACAGCACCAAACAAGTCCGTTGGTTGATTGAAATGCCATGCATGCCAGACTGTGGTATAAAGGGATTGGACATACTTTACTGGGGTGTCCGTGTGCCAACGAATGCTTGCATGCATATACAATCTGTGTGTGTGTGTGTGTGTGTGTGTGTGTGTGTGTGTGTGTGTGTGTGTGTGTGTGTGTGTGTGTGTGTGTGTGTGTGTGTGTGTGTGTGTGTGTGTGTGTGTGTGTGTACTGTATTTACAAGCAGTGGCTCAGGAAGTAGAGCGGTCATCTTAGAAGCAGAAGGTCCCTAGATCATTCTCTGGCTATTCTTGGCATTGTGTCCAAGTGTCCTTGGGCAAGACGATGCGAACCCCTTACTGCCCCAGATGGTCAGTTTGGTGCCTCGCCACGGTTGCCTCTGCCATCATTGTGTGAATGTTATAAACATTGCAAGGCACTATAGAAACTATATTATGTGGGAACTTGCCTGTCCCGTTTCACGGCGTACGTGGCTCTGTCTGTCTGTCTGTCTGGAGCTAATTTTGCAAACCACTGGACGTATGTATGCTTTATACTTTTTGAAATGTTTTAACATTCATTTTATAATGGAAGTCAAAGCCTTGCCAAAATTTGGAATCATATGTCAGATAGGTGACATATAGACAAGACGACTGACATCATGACTGATCTCACAGGCTGGTTACATGAAGTCGAGGTCCACCTTGGACCTACGCCGTATCCATGCAGAAGATCCACATAAGTTTCTATTTTAGATGTGTGTGCTCGTGTGTGTGTGTGTGTGTGTGTGTGTGTGTGTGTGTGTGTGTGTGTGTGTGTGTGTGTGTGTGTGTGTGTGTGTGTGTGTGTGTGTGTGTGTGTGTGTGTGTGTAGGTGTGTGTGTGTGTGTAGGTGTGTAGGAGAATTTATTTTAGGTTCATCACTTATCATCAATGAACAGTGAGAGGTGATTGCCATTTCGAGCATGTATAACAGCAGCTTAGTTCAGTAGAGCCTTGTGAAAGAATGCAAGATGTAAGTCCAAGTTAATCAAAGCCCTCCACTGCTTCTCTTGGCATTGCCAGGGACCACCACAATGCCTCAGCCCTGGAGGACAGGGTAATTACGATCTGCTACCCCACTAAGTAGAGCTCTCTCCATGGAGAACTGTGATGACATGATTGGTGTTTTCTGCTCATCTAGACCTCAGTAAATGGGGATGTTGACAACTCTATATGGCCGGGGAAATGTCTCTGAATTGTTCCTTGGTGCCCGTAAACCAAACAATGTGTAAACCAAACAATACCTACCGCAGCCTAATGCTTCGTATGGATGACTGAAATGAGTGATAGTGGGATAACATTGGCCTGTCTGCATGCCCTCATTATTGCACTGAATTTATGTCCTTTTTTTAATAATAAAAAGAAGGGTACGTGATATTTGGGGCATAAGCTAGCTGACTAACGCTTAACTTGTGCTCTGTCGTGCCGCAACGTGAGATTATAGATCAGCTATTTCTGGCATGCAACACCCAGCCAAGTATAAATCTGGCTAAAATGTGTTCATCCTGGGGATGATGTGTGGATTGTGAGAAGAGTGTGTCATTCATGGCTACACTGCGGGACTACAGCTCACTACAACAGAGAGGCATTGTTGACCTCACTGTGGTTTAGCAAGAGGCACGTTTCTTTTCACTGAAAGAGGACGATCATTTAACGTTGCCTGCATTTTTTTCCCTTCTTCACAGGTTCCCTTTTTAAGCAGCAAGAAAACAAGCTTTTCCAGGAATAGAGTTGAAATGCGCTATAAATAAAGACCTGAAATAGACAGCGAACAGACTGGAACTTGGAATAGTCCAAAAGGTTCACTTCACAGTGAGAGTCCCGAAAACAGAACAGCAGATAGGAAACAGCTTTTACAGTTGTTTTTTGCCCCATATCATCGCTGCAAATTGCAATCTTGCTTCCTTATTTAACGGAATACCTTGCAACATGTCTAAACAGTAGCTTTTATGGAAGCCTTTTTTTGACAAGGGCACTCATTAAAATAAGACCTCTGCAACAACAGCTGTACCCGTCAATGTCACAGAAGTATGGAGAGGAACTTTGTGCTCCATGAAGCACGAGGCCCGGCGAGCAACAGGGCGCTGTCATCGGAGTAAATCCTGGAACTGCGGTAAGGCCTTCGGCCAGAGAGGCTTGACCCGGGGGACCTGCCACAGCGTGAGTTACTGGCAGTCCCTAAGTCCTGCAGGTGCGCCCTGTGCGGAGGAGACCTGGAAGCAGGGAGGTGGTGGCTGGAAGGAGGCTTCTGCCGTGGAAATGAATGATGTTAGTGCTAGATCTAAACAGCATGTACCGAGGAGGCAGGAGGAAATGGTTTTGGCCTAACCGGCGAGGAAAGAAGCTGTTAACAGTGCCATGCAATAATATTTCCATTAACAGCCCCTCATTAAACTGCCCCTGCTTCCAGCTGCTAAAAGAGAATATAAGCGCTTCACATTACAATGACTCGATCCATTTCAGCATTTAATTAAAGCACAAGACCTGGAGTTGATTATAAAATATAATCCTCTCTATCAGATTACTCATCCCATTTTTCTCGCACTTCTGCTCTTGAGTGGATGAAACAGCTTTCAAGTGGTTTATACAGTATCCGCGTGGAGCACAAGTATTCCATCCCAAGGCAAAATCACTCTCGTTATTTTTAAACTCCAGAGGTTACGCTGATCCATAAATCACCCGGTCCACGGTGTCTAAACGTTCCGGCTCAGCCTGCTTGTCCGTTGCCGGATTTATGATCTGTGGGCGCAGTAATGTGCACTCCGGCCCAATCTCCTCTGGGCCCACAGGCTCTCTCCCGTGCACTTGTGTACATATTTAGAAAAGTGTGGGGTGGCCGAGTGCTGCTGGGGCTGTGGGTCAGACCGCTTGTGCTATCTGTTGTGATGCTGCGGCTGTGCTATACCTCCCTGTGCCCCACCGGCCTCTAAATGAGATACAGCATTAAAGCACAGCACAAATCCACCATACAAACTCTCTATCGGTAGAAAGAATCAACATGAGATGGGCTCTGGCCAGCCAGCCAACACATAGACACTGTGCAGGGTTCAAATCCGAGAGAGGGCTGAGTGATTGTAGAGGCTGTACTGTAGGGTAGTTTTTTTTTTCTGGTTCACATTCGTCTTGCGGAACTATGCTCTTTCGACAAGGTTTGGCAGAGAGGTAAATAGCAATAAAAGGGGATTGGAGTGTACATGACTCCCTTGCCAAGCGGTTGGGAAAAAAAGATCTTCCCTATATTTAGTGTCTGGCAGCAAAGCCTGGGCTGGTGATGTCATCTGCAGGTCCACGGTCTGTGTTTGTCTCACCTCCATTATGTGTGAAGGTTCAACAGACCTGGATCTCTTCTGGCTTCTGCCGTGAGACACATTTTCCCTTGTTTGGTGTCAAGCTGTGGCCAAACGCTCTATCACTGAAATACATCTGTAACAAGAGACATGTAGTGTAGTCCCACTAATCTAACACACTTGTTACAGGTACGTACATTCACTGTTAAATGAATCAAAGATTAAGTCATATTCACAGCTGAAGCATTGTTTCAAGCAGTGCTATTAACAATTTTTCAACTTAAGCCCTATTTTGTATACTTTGATATGATCTACAAGCTCACAACGATTAGTGATGCAACACATTGTGACCGAGAGATGGCAAGGAAGAGATTGAAAAAGACAGACCAAATATAAAAATGCGCCTGGTATTGCAAACCCTGCACGCACCAACATCTGCTACATCTCAATATGATGATTATTATATAAACCTTGACTTACAAACTTAAGTGAATCATCTCTTCAAGGCTTGCCTAATGATCATTCCCTTCAAATTTTAATCCCTTCTCAATGTTGACCTTGACCTTTTCAATCCAACATTTAAGCATGTCTTCGGGTAAAGCCTACTAAACATTCTCAAGTAGCTTTATGACATTGTGACAGACAGGAGGCATTGCAATACCCTGCCATGCATTGCACAGCTAGTTATGGGTAGCCCTTAGAAATGAACACACCACAACACTTATCCTACCTGTGATGTGCCCACACACTAACAGACCACTACAGTACAAACAAACCACTTTGTGGACCATATACGCTGCAGTTACATGCATACTCTGGAGTAGGCTTCATGTACCACACAGCAGCATGAACACTATAGTATCAATATGGTTGACAATAATAGTCCATTAACCTCATAGCATAATTTCCTATGTCACTCTTTGGTCAATTTGATATGTCTGCCTTAATAACACTGCTGCTTCATTGTGCCTTATTGCCTAGAGCCCTAGATATCCTCAGCCTCAACATCAGAATGCTTGTTACATTCCAAAATGACTTACTGTATGCAGAAAGTGTTTTAAAGGTTTTAATGGGATTTGCAGTAAGTGATGTCACTTACTGCCGGCAAATCAGAGCACCTGTTTGAGCCAGAAAACCCCAGATCACAGAAAATCTACTGAATGTTAAAAGTTCATGTTTTTTGGGTGCAATTGAGATTAGAAAACCTAAAAAAAACAAGAACAATTCCAAAACCTTTTTTTTAATGTCACAATCCCTTTAAGTCAACTTTTTGACTTAGGTAGAAAGTATTTTGAATGTCACAAGCATTCTGAGGTTGTAAACAGAGGCAATAAGGTAGGATGAATCAGCAGTGAGAGTAGAGTTAGGCAGATATAAATAAAGGCAGACATTTTTTCTCTCATGATTGCCTATGTCACCTAGACTTAATGTAGGCAGAAAATGATTTTTGTATTTTTTTCTTTCCCGAAAACCTTATGACCTTACCAGTATGCTATGAGGCTACCGTGTGTAAATATATATGCTGGCTTTGTACATTGATGACATAAGATGCCGACCTCAACTGGTTAGTATACATTTCAGCTGCTGGGTGTTTTTAGAAATCATAGGAAATCATATAGGAAATTGTATTGCTTGTGTCCAGAGTTTAATATCACGCCACATTATAGATACTAAAGTCTGTCCAGACTCCAGGCTTCTTCACAGTGAATACCATACATCTACTGGTCCACACAGCCTGGCTGCCATAGAACTATGTGTCCTCAAAGCACAGTGAATACCATACATCTACTGGTCCACACAGCCTAGGCTGCCCTGTGTGTCCTCAAAGCACAGTGAAAGAGAAACTAGAAATGCACTCTGTCGAGCTGCCAACTCTTTGCACACAAGTGCCTACAACCTACTGCTGACTCGTGTCAACTTACTGTCCGCCAAAAGGTCTTTTGTCTCCCCTTTCTGAGTCCACCTGGCCTAGGGGTGCCAGACAAAAATACAGGGGAGACACAGTACTCAAATGAAATATAAATGTATTTAAGTAATCAAAAATAAGGAATCAAACCAAATCAAACCCAAATCAAGAGCAAACAGATGAGGTGTGGAAATCAGTAGTGTAGTGCATGTATGCATGCGTGGAAGGTATGGGTGCATGTTGAATGTATTAACAGAAATGTTGGGGAAGGCCGGTGCCTAGTGGGAGAAGTGCAAGAGAGCACTGAATACAACAGAGCTGAGGAAGCGACTGGGGAGACAGGCTTTTATACAGGGCGTGGGCACCGGGCCCAGGTGCCACCGCTTGACTGATTGTCATGACATCATAGCACTGCTCCCCAATCCACTGCAAGACAAGGAGAACAGAAATTAGGACAGCAAAGTAAAGAAACCATAAACTAACCAAAGTGTACTATAAATATAATATATATAAAGCTACACCAGACCACCTAATATAAGATACCATACTTAATATATATACTAAATATACAGTACTATACACCCTAATATTGTACAATACAATATATACAGGGGGCCGTCACACCACCATGATGACATCCGGATTGTCTGTCTGATAACAGGTGTCAAGTCCTCGACCAATCAGGGACCACCGTTCTTACTCCAACATGCACACACACACACACACGCACACGCACACACACACGCACACGCACACACACACATACCCAGCCGATCACCCAGCCAATGAAATGTACCATAGTTACGTCATCAAAAATACCAGAAATACACAATCCCTGGTTGGCCGAGCAACGCCACTGGCATACGCAGCCGAAAACAGTACTTGCGCATTCTGCTCGTGCAAGTAACAAGACTATTATCTGAGCTTTAATTACATTTTTAACATGAATTACACCATGACAAGCCTCCTGAGATCGCCTTTTCAATATTCAGTCCTGTTTAGCCTTGCACTGTTTACTTTATTTGTTTATTTCTGGGACAGTATACACATGAATGAACATTTCAATCAATAAACATGATTTCATGTAAATATTCCACATTTAGCTAGAAGCTAATTACTATTATGTAGTTTAACATCAGAGCCTCCCTAGAGATAGTGAGCATCAGTATAAGTAATGTTGCCTCCACTTGTGTTTGTCTCTGTGCCCGAATTATGACCAAATATGAACACACACATAATTTGGAAATCCCCACTGTCAGCTGGCATTATTATGCACATACGTACAGTATGTGGCGTTGATCAGTCCACTGATTTGCAAGATTAGCCCTGGACACACAGACAGACAGACAGGCAGGCAGGCAGGCAGGCAGGCACAGACAGACAGACAGACAGACAGACAGACAGACAGACAGACAGACAGACAGACAGACAGACAGACAGACAGACAGACAGACAGACAGACAGACTCATTGGATGTGAGTGAAGTGAATCATGTGAATGTGATGCTTAATAAAGGGCCGGCAGCAACTGCACTGAGGTTTCCTGACTGAAATTGCTCTGCGTATGTAGGCCATGTATGGCCTACTTGACATGGCACAATGCTATTAACCAATGTCTACTACAATTGCTGTCCTCAATGTTTAACACCCTTGGCCTTTATATACAACTTTGAAACATACTTTAGTTACGTCATCAAGAACAGTGGTCCCTCATTGGCCGGCGGAATATACCGACATACATACCCTGCAGCACACTCTGCTTGCGCGAATAAAAAACGTAATGGTTCTAAATTCTGCATGTTCCGTCAAACTGCAGTGGTAGCAGAGATAGCCGGTCATAGTGCTAGAGCGCTGGTGGAAGACAGGTGTCTTTGTGCCATGACCTTTGAGGAAAGTGATGGTTGGTGGTCCTGGCCAGCAGTGGTAAAGGTCAGCTCTTCTAAAGACAGGGAAAGGGGAACTATGGTCCATCAATTATTGAGAGAGACAATGGAAGGCCTTGTGTCTCTGTAGGAGGTAGGTTTCTCTCTTTCTACCAGAACATCTGCTGCATGTCAGTGAAACAAGGAGCAATTGAACGTAGACATGAAGACAAGATTTCAACCATGCTACACACCCACATCCCAAAAACCTCAAACGATAAAAAAAAGTAAAAAATTGTTACGCCTTCAATTATAGTATTATTATTTCTGTAGAATATCTAAGTAAAATGTCTTGACTTTTACCAATTTATAAGGTGTCATAAACATTAAGGATATACTGTACGTGATAAGGAAAACACAAATGACTCCACACATGATCCCTTAATTGTGTCCCTATTCTGGGCATGTCATAGTTCAGCAAAAATAGGCAAATGTTTAGAAAGAATATCAGATGAATATTGGATTGGATATTTACTCTATTTGGCAGAGTAAAAAAAAGGCAGTATAGACTGTGGCACCCTGGGTTTAAGTTTTTAAACCATACTGGTGGTCTGGAATGTTTAGCCCATTCATCATATTCACACGGTGGCCAATTTTCTATTTAGTTAATTAACCCCACCCAAATATGACATCAGAGCAAAATGGCCTCTGTGTGAGGAAGGCTTTGGCTTCCATTCATTTCAGTGAAAATCTGCTTGCAGAGGCTTGACATTTGCTTAATTGGGCAGCTACTTTTTTGGTCAAAGTTGCCTTATTGTTATTGTTGAATATTGAATTGACGAACAAAGGTCAAACATGTGTGAGTGCAGTGATATTTAGTTAATTAACAATGACTCAATTCTTCAAATATAATATTTATAATATTATATTTATAATATTATAGAGAAAAAATAAGTAAAAGGGAAATCAATATTAATAATGGAAAGATTACACATCTGTGAATTGATGGCTGTGTAGCCTGAAGAGCCGTATATGCTTTTCTGGGCATAGAGGGGCGGAACAAACGTTGTAAACCGACTTCCTATTGGTTCACCAACCTAACACTCCTCCCCTCCCCCTGCTCCCCTCCCCAGTAGAACACAGCGGAGAGCGACGCCCCTCTGTTATTGTTTTAGCGAATAAGGTTCACTGCCACTATATGCCACATTTCCTGCTTGGCTCGACCAGGCTTTTTTTTCTTTCTTTTTTTACCAAAACGCCTGCGGTTTCCGAGGCTAATCGTGGTAGTTCTAGTAGTCATTAGTTACTCAGCCTTGCACCGCGTTTTGGCAACAGGAGCAGGACGTGTGTTAGACAGCAAATGCATCTGGGAGACTGACTTTGATTCTATACATTTTAAGAAGCGTGCTGCTTGTCGCCGGGGATGCTGGGCCAGGCGCTTGCTAACAGTGGGGAAACCATTAAGAACTCTTCTATAGCACCACAGGAGGTTTCTGCGTCCCACACCCACAAGATAAAGATAAAAAATTGTCTGCTCTGCCATGAATCCAATAAGTTCCACCGTAACTAATTTAATGGTAATATAATCAATGCTCTAAAATACTTTCTTATTCACAAAGTGAATGCTGGACACAATAACCAAAGCCGAGATTGGTCGCGGGTCAGGAAGAAGCCACGTGTCAGAATCTGTCCTCTCCTGCATATGTCTGTGTAATGTGTATGTAAGGTCATGTGTGTGTTTCCTGTGCCCTTGTTTCCTGCATGTACTGTAGGTTTTTCAACTTTTTTCTAACAAAACATTTTGCTTGGCTGCAGAGTGCAGACGCATGGTGTTCACCACAACCAACATGCGTCTGCCAACGCCAGTCTTTCCTCAGCTGATGGATAACCTCCACTGCCACACGCATCCCTCCCTCTGCCATCCATTTCCCCTTTTCTCTGCCGGGCTTTCAACACCCAGACGGTTGGCCAGCAGCGCTAACGACTCTGACACAGACTTCATGTTCGTTCTCCGCTCCGACCTCGACTTAAAATCGATGGATTAACTGTGGAACTCCGACTAGAAAGCAAATAAAATTCCAAGCTAATCAACTCTTTCAGCCCATCAAGAACATTGCTCTCCCTCGTTCGGTATCTGATTACTTGGGTGTGATTTGCATTATGTTGAGCTGAAGACTGTATGGTGGGGCTGTCACATATGTGTCACTGGCTCTGTGGTTTGAACTCGGAGGATGAAAATAGAAAATGAAACACCATTAATATCCACTCTTATCCGTGAAATGGAATTAATTGGCCTGGGAGTGGGAACCCCCTCGGCTTCAAAGTGCAGCTAACCACCCAGCTCTCTGACCTCACTCCGGTTATGAGCAAGAACCCACTACGTGGTCGGATAGAGATGAGAGTGTGAGTGAGAGAGAGAATGAAGGGCAAGCTCAACGGAGTGAGCGGAGCGACTTTGAAGTTTGTGGAGCACTCTGGAAGGAACGCGAGGAATCACCTGCCATAAAGAGGCGTGAGTAAGCGCTGAGCTATTTGTTCTGGTGCCTATGTGGTTATGGGCCCCCGGGGAGGGCTGGCCCGGGCCCCTGTGAGATCACATCAGCGTGGATCGGGCAGGGGTCCGCCCGGAGGTGGAACTAATGAACCCATGTGTTCACAGACACTTCTAAGAGCCAGATGCTGGGAGGAGAAACACCCTGCAAGTTTTTCACACCGCCTCCCCCTGGAGAGGACAGAGGGGAACCCGGTCAAGCCTTACACGCATGCAAGACATGCAAGTGTACACACACACACACACACACACACACACACACACACACACACAAGACGCACGCACACGCGTGTGTGTGCGCACACACACACACACACACACACACACACGCACACGCACATATGCATACCCTCACACGCTCAGAGACACCTTCAGTTTGTTGAGTCTAGGTGGAAACTGTTTCCACTTCGCCTCTCATTGATGTGGCACGCAAGGTGAAGTAGCCTAATAAATGGGATTGGGAGGCTCACATCTATCTATTCCATATGATCTGCCTGTCTCAGTAAAAGTCACGTACAGAGAGCGGTGCTGAGGGTCTGCAGTGTTATTGATGCAATCCTGACCTCTTGGATGTGACGTCTTATTCAAAGTGGTTAATGATTACCATCTCTCAATGTGTTTCAGCTGTCGTAATGCTTAATCCTCCCCGCTCCGTCGCAAGGATTGTTCCTGTGGAAACACAAAGGCCTGGACATTCCTTCTGACCCCAGATCTGTGGTTCAGTCAAAACAGAGAGAAACAGAGAGAAAACAGTCAAAAGTCAGTCTCCTCATGAACTCCACTGGCCAAGTTGACATTGAACATGTGCAGGACCTCTTGCTGTGGGAGAATTCTTCCAGTTCCTTTTTGTTAAATTGATTGTGGCTATTAACCACTTAAACCCTATATACTTAGTTGACCGAGGTCCCCCCCAGAGGTCTACTATAGGCCCCCTTCCTTTTCCCTCTACACCAAATGTATCTGTTGAAAATAGCACATACAGTTTTTGCCATATTTTTCCCACATATTTGGGTGTTACGACATGCCAAAAATGGGACGCTCGGTTCACGACACGTGGTTATGGGTAACAGATAGACTATAGAATATGGGATCGAGATAGTAAAAGGCTGCTGATCGATTTTCACAGCCTGCTCCATATAATTAAAAATCACTTTCATTTGCCGCATGTGGCGGCAAACAACTTGCATTTTCCGCGGTTTTACTTCGAATGGAGCCAGACTTATAAGATATACGTGTTAATGGCCAGCTTGTAAAGCTCAGATAAAAAGAGCAACACTCAGTTAACACCAACAGTTAATGCTGTCACATTGTTATAGATCCTATAAAACGTGCATGACGGGGCCAAAACAACAAGATGTCGTGACGGGACAGCCAATGAAATATTTCAGACCTCTCTTCCTCTGAGCCTGGACCGTCCCCGCGGATTCACTGTGGTCCTGATCCAAGTGGTGATGGTGTGAGAAACCCGAGTGGAATGTGGCTGTCACCGATCGCTGCACTATCCTTCTGGTCCAAACCGGAAGACTGGCAGAGCCTAGTGAACACAGATAATGTGACGCCACCCTCTTCATATCTCATGTATAACATCCTAGAGGCCCGCGTGGATCAAAGCCGACGTATATCCCACACATCCTCAGTAAACCCTAGATAGCGTAGTCCTGTTTGGAAGCCAGCTCGGTCTCCCAGACGCAGTTAGTCCCCTGCCTGTGACCAACTCCTCTGAGTCATAAAGAAAGGCTCTGGTCGCAGCATGGGGTCGAGGCCCTCTGCTCGGGGAAAAACAGTGTACAGTTACTCTGGAGCTAAGCAAGGCTTTAATGATTATCACTTAATAACAAAGAATGAGGTGAGAATGAGTCAGAGTGCAAACACAAGACAGCAAATAGGACCTCTTAATAAAGCCTAATCCATTGCGTGCAAGGCGATTCAAATAACCAGTGTGCACCACATGAACATTGTTAAAAACATTTTCGTGAATACCAGCATGAATGTGTTAACGATAAAGACGTTTTTAACTGCCGAGTGCTCTGGCGCGTAAAGTATATACATGCATTGAACAACGAATGCAATCTCAGGTCGTTTTTCTTATGTACAATTCTAGCCATGGTTCATGACTCTCGTATTCATACGAGAGTCATGAAGAAACTTCACCCTGTTTTTTGCGCTCGCTGCATTTACAAGATTTCCGTATATATAAACATTCAGATTTCAAATATAAAGTACTCACAATTTGTCGCACGGGTGTTAGTTAGTAGCAGCTCCAGCGATTAGAATTTCTGCATCCCGCATTGTTTAATAAAAAGCATTTTTATCCGAGGTGTTATTTTGCCATTGGCTTTCAACTACGCGCCCCTATCGGTCGGGAGGAGGGTGGCACTCGGTGTGTTCGATATAGGTACGCTAGCCTCGGTACCAGGCTTTCATTTTTGTTGGTGCAAAAATTGAAAGCCTGGAGGAACGCATTGGCCGCTCTGGTCTAAAAGTGGGAGTCAACCCTTCCGGGTGGGCGTCGCTCCAAATGATGTGACGTAGCGCTGCACTATGGGGGAGAGGAGGGGCCGGGGGTGACGGACAGATCGATGAGATCCAATCAGGGCGTGCGCAAATCTCAGCCGCGACCCGCCCCTCTAGACCAGAAACCTAACACGTTAGCTCAGGCTATAGGTACGCTGACCGCCCTGCCAATACAGACTAATAGGCGAGTGCGCTCCCGGTGTGCAACTGTGGCTTTCCCAAACGAACCCCGTTTGAAAAAAGTAGCCGGGGAGCTCGGACAAAAATGCTTTTTATTAAACAACGCGGGACGCAGCAATTCTAATCGCTGGCGCTGCTACTAACTAACACCCGTGGGACACCTTGTGAGTACTTTATATTTGAAATCTGAATGTTTATATATACGGAAATCTTGTAAATGCAGCGAGCACAAAAAACAAGGCAAAGTTTCTGCATGACTGTCATGATAATCATCATGGCAGTCATGTTCCAGGGCTAGTACAATTCAAACTCACTGCAGAGTTCTGGTTTAAGCATCATGATATGAGCAAAATTTATTTTTATTTTTTTCCCCTTGCTGAGAGTTGGTGGTAATTATCAGGCTGGCAGAGACAGTCTAGATAGACACATAGGATTCTGAAAGATTCACAGCTCTCCCGGTGAGTTGAGCAGATGCATGTATGCGGCGAGATGCACTGACACCCACTCTCCGCTAATCAGATCGTGCCATTAGTGTTGTTCAGCCTGTCAGACGTTCCCTCGACCACATTATGGCATCTCGGCTGTTGGATTAAAATGTTCTGAATCTGGAGTGCTGTGCTTGTTTTCCTCCAGAACAACAAATTTGGCACCTGTTGATTAACAAGAAAGAGGCGTAGATCGTACAGCTCCAAATACACCATAACCACTTACACTATATGTTTATTGCTTAGTTGACGGAATCCCTCAGGATCTATACTAGCTTCTATAGGCCCACTCTTTTTTTCCCCACTACATCAAATATCTTGGAAATAGCATTTATAGTACAGTATAAAATAATGGAACCAAATAGACCTTTAATATGTGTAGTATGCAAGTTCTACAGTACACTTTTTCTTTTTTCGTTTCATTTTTTGCAAGCTATATCTGTCAACCAGACATGGCTTCTGAGAGTCTCTGCACAAACTGTGTTCGTGTGTGCGTGTGTGTGTGTGTGTGCGTGTGTTTGCGTGTGTGCGTGTGTGCAGGGACCAATTAACCACCACAAGGTCCCCTGGACGGAATTTGTTTGGGGGGCCCCATGGGCACACAACATTTTCATCTTTTTGACGTAAATTTAACTAAATCAACGGCCAATGAAGGGCCTCAAACCCAGTACTGCGCGGTCCAATTTCCCCGAAGGGCCCCTGAGAGCCAAGAGCCCCTGGGCCACGGCCCCACTGGCCCAATGCCTAATTTGGTGTGTGTGTGTGTGTGCGTGCGTGCGTGCGTGCGTGTCCATGTTTGTATATCACTCATTCTTGAGATGAGGGACAAAAGTGGAAAAAACATGTCCCACACATAAGAGTAAAAGTTAAATGTAATACAGTTGTGTATTATTATGCCATTAATTTCATTATAATTGTTTTCATATGCCATCTGAATTAGTTAAAAGCAGGCACTGTACCCAAAAACGCCTGTATTTAGACTGTCCCCAGCAAGTGGTCACAATTTCAAACTGCTAAAAAAGTGTCTAATACTGTCACAATCACATAAATATACATACTAAATTAAAGTAGATTGTCAACAACATAGCAAACAATATACACAGTTAATTTTAATTTATATTTTCCATTAGATATCTCATATCAAATGTGTGTCCCACGTCTCCTGTCAACTCCGTCAGGTTTTTTAAAAGTCTTAAATTAATCAGAAAATATTGTCGACAGATTTAGCCTGAAGACTCCTTTTCCAAGTCCCGTTTATATTTGTTGCAACAGTGGAGCACCTGGTCTGACAAGCATTCAATTGTTTGATATTTTAAACAAACAATGTTGATATCAATGAGGTCACAGCTTTTACATGTCAACTCCGTCAGGACATTATTATGATCTTTGTTAAGAATTCCAAAATAATGTTTATTATTTTAGTTTAGGGTTAGGTTTAGCTAACAAATGAAGCAAAAACAAAATGGCTACATTATACTACAGAGGGTTAAGATGAAAACAAATGACATTTTGTCAACTCCGTCAGACGTCAACTCCGTCAGGTTTTGTGTCTGACGGAGTTGACATGTATCTGACGGAGTTGACAAAAGTGTTCCTAAAACAATAAAATTATATTTTTTTAATAATGGGACGTATTCTAATTTGGCACACAGTTGCATGCCTTAAGGAACATTTTTGGCTATAGGGCCATCACAGATTTGTCTCGTGGTGACCTCGCAGCCATTTTCCAAAATTGCCGCCACCTGATGTTATTTTACAATAAATCAAGTTCTACACCACCTAGGATCTTGATTCTGGTGACTAAGACTACATTTTCAAGGATGAGGGATACAGTGGTACAATTTAGATTTTCCCTGTGACCATGGCAGCCATTTTTCAAAATGGCCGCCACCTGCTGTTATTTTACAATAACTCAAGTTCTACACCATCTAGGATCTTGATTCTGGTGACTAATCATACATTTTCAAGGATGTGGGATACATTGGTACTATTTAGATTTGTCCTGTGACCATGGCAGCCATTGTTTTTCAAAATGGCCGCCACCTGCTGTTATTTTACCAATAACTCAAGTTTTAGACCACCAAGGATCTTGATTCTGGTGACTAATCATTACATTTTCAAGGATGAACTTTCTCTGGGAGGGGTCAGGGCTTATTTCAGGTGCAGGTTGAGTTGCTACTGACAGGACATTAAAAGGAGGTGGGCTTTCTGGCCTTTGACTTGTCCCTTTCAGGTACAGACGCACAGTTTGACTTCACTGGCCACTGCAGTGTGGCGTTGTATCTTGGTGGCCTCCTGCCAGTGTTTCTCCATCCTTCTCATGAGCTCTGTGTTCTGGGGCTCTGTTATAGTCAACTTACATTGTCTTGGCTGGAGATTGCTTTCCTGCAGGGTCCATCCCAGTCTTGTGCAGATGGCTGCTGGCCCACCTGGAGGCCCCAACCTCACTTGTTCGGTTGGTGTGATTAGGTGGGGTGGTCTTCCCCAATCAGGATGAACGGCAGTCTGGCCAAGTGTCTGTATTTAGCTGTGAGGCTAGATACAGGATACGATTGCTCACCCAGCCCCAGGTGACTTGAGGTGAAGGCTCCTTTGATTTGGTAACATTGCTTTGGTTGACATGCTGGGGACACAGAACGACACTGATGCCTTCAGTGTCTGCACATCCTGCCTGATAGTCCTGAAGGCAGATCTTCTGTCTTCAGTCTTTCGCTCACTGTTCACTGCTCACTGTTCACCTCAAGCAGGTCTTCAAGGTGTTTGCCTTTGCACAGGCTATATGGCTAGGACTCGTGCTTCAACCACTCCGAGAACTCCAACATGGTGTTGGTTGCTCCTGGGCCGCAGAGCATTGTGCGGCAGAATTCAGCTCTCATCTCTGGTGGCAGCTTGTTGAGGAGTCGTGCAACATGTGAGCCGCATCTAAGTTCTGTGTCTCCCTCTGGGCCTAGGGTAGACACTTGCTATTTTCCATAACACTAATTGGTGGGGCTGTCCAAACTTGTTGTTTAGGTGTCAATCGGGTCTCTGTTGGTGAAGTCGGGTCTAGGTGGTCTAGAAGATGAGTTAGTCAGGGGATATTAATACAATCTGGTAATAAATTCCTTACCAAGAATTTTCTTCACCAATGTGTTTGGAAGGGTGTCTACTAACATATCCCACATTGCTTTATATTCAACCACCCTAGGGGAACTTTTGACAGCTGCTGAAAGTTGGGGTACCATCAACAACCTAT
This sequence comes from Protomyctophum parallelum, assembly GCF_964188405.1. Classification (NCBI taxonomy): domain Eukaryota; kingdom Metazoa; phylum Chordata; class Actinopteri; order Myctophiformes; family Myctophidae; genus Protomyctophum; species Protomyctophum parallelum. The sequence continues at coordinate 33,428,960 of NC_139708.1, read as the reverse complement.
ATAAGGCAAAATGTTCATTATGCTTTAAGTAGCATATGACATGTCAAACTAGGGAGTTTTCATGATTCTGAATGCATTCCAAGCATTAGCTATGCACGAAGAACACTCCTTGGGCTGAAAACGGCCATAGCCGTCATCACAAAATGAGGTCAGCACATTTGGGCAAGTGGATATATGCCCGAATTTAGCCCAAGGGGTTTGACCCCTAGTTTGGCCATAGACTCCCATGGCCATAGCCACTTGGTATGGTACCCAACTTTCAGCAGCTGTCAAAAATGCCCCTAGGGTGGTTCAATAGAAACCAATGTGGGATATGTTAGTAGACACCTTTACAAACACATTGGTGAAAATATTCTTGGTAAGAAATGTATTCACAGATTTGACATTATTCTGATAATATTCCCTGACTAAATTGGTAAAATAATGGTCCACCATTTTTTAAAATGGCTGCCATTGTCACAGGATAAATCTAAATAGTACAACTGTATTCCTCCTCCTTGAAAATGTAGGATTAGTCACCAGAATCAAGATCCTAGGTGGTGTAGAACTTGAGTTATTGGGAAATAACAGAAAGTTGGCGGCCATTTTGAAAAATGTCTACCATGGTCACAGGACAAATCTAAATAGTACCAATGTACCCCACATCCTTGAAAATGTATGATTAGTCACCAGAATCAAGATCCTAGGTGGTGTAGAACTTGAGTTATTGTAAAATAACAGCAGGTGGTGGCCATTTTGAAAATGGCTGCCATGGTCACAGGGCCAATATAAATAGTACCACTGTATTCCTCATCCTTGAAAATGTGGGATTAGTCACCAGAATCAAGATCCTAGGTGGTCTAGAACCTAAATCAGTTAAACTTGTCAACTCCGTCAGATGTTCGTCAACTCCGTCAGACGTTCGTCCCGTGATGTTTTTGTTAATTTCCAAAGAAATAGAAAATTCGATGTTAAATCTTTTGTGCTTATGTATTGAAACACCAACTGAAATTATACGTAATGATGATGTTTTATTTTTTGACATGGTTTTCATGTTATAATATTGAAAATAAAGGTTGAAATGACGGATTTGAGAAATTTGATATTTTATAATATTGGAACAAAACAATATTAAAAGAATTGTATTACTTAACTTGATTACTGAAAGTCATTATAAGATAACTGAGGACTTTATATTATTGTTGAAATTATCAAATTAAATTAAAAGGGATTTTAGTGTGTCTGACGGAGTTGACATGAATCAGGTATTAAGTGCATAAATGTCCCATTTTAGAAAGAAATGTTATGCGAAAAACCTGTTCCTTCTCAAGATTGGTATTTGAGACCTGTGTCTACAAATACATCTATTTGATTTGAATGTATCTTAAAAAAAAAAAAATCTAGTTTGAAAAAGGTTTTGTCCCTTATCTCAAGAATGGGTGATGTATGTTTCCGTTTGGGTATGTGCCAGACTTCAGTGCCAGATTTCACACACACAGCCGCCATTTGCAGCAGCGTGCTCCAGTCCTCTGGTATCTGTTATCTTTTTGGGGTGACATACAACATCCAGTTCCCATGCAGGTTTATCACATTGTGCCCTCACTTTCATCATGGAAACAGAAGCTGTGTCTGGATGGGAACCAACAGCGTACATCACTGTGGCATCTCAAACTCGACTGCACCAACTGGATGAGTGCAGGGTGTGACTGCTATGCATTGAGCCAGCTTCCTGCCCTGTCCATGGAGAATTACAGGACCGTCCAAATGGTGTCACTCTCCCACAGCAGCAGGAACGCGTTTCTGTGGATGGGCTGAGGAATTCTTGACGAGAGGTTCGGTGTGTGTGTGTGTGTGTGTGTGTGTGTGTGTGTGTGTGTGTGTGTGTGTGTGTGTGTGTGTGTGTGTGCGCGTGCGCGTGCGTGTGCGCGTGCGTGTGCGTGTGTGTGTGTGTGTGTGTGCGTGCGTGTCCGGAGCTAATCTTGTATAGCGCTGAACTGAATAGTATACCGAACTTCGTATGCACATTGGTTGGCAGTATAGGCAGATCAAGTACCTCTACTCTTTTTTTCCCCCACATATGTTTTATACTTTCTTAAATATTGACTTTAAATTTCATAATGGAAGACAATGGGGCTTTGATGGGCTGAAACCTTTGTCATCGATACGTTATGCAGTAGATGACTGACGTCACAGGCTGGCCACATGAAGTCCAAGATCGACATGTTCCCATGCATCCTGAGAGCCACATGATTCAATATGTACGACATGACTAGGCAAGACTGACGGTTGGTCTGCCCTCAGTGCCCTGTAGGCCTGTTTGTCCATTGACCATAATTCATCTCGCTACCATGTTTCTTGTGTACACTATACCATTGTGGGAGGCATACTTTGGTTAGACACAGCATTGGTTAGACATAGCATTAGTCCGACTGAATTAAGGTTGGTGAGGGGTGCGTTAAGACGACTGGATTAAGGTTGGTGAGGTTGGTGCGTTAAGGGTTGGGAGAGGGTTAAGGTTAGGTGTGCTGCCCCGTGGGAGGTTATGGATAGGGTGAGGGTTTCAGCTATCGGACCAATGGTATGTCTAACCCTTTACTATACCTGACCAAGGGGTCACACTATGATGTAAAACAAAAATGGACTGCCCCTTTCCGTTTCCCAAACACAGCCAGCTAACACCAGTTTTAACACCAGGGACTTAGTGTACACTAGCCCATGTTAGCACCGGCAAAATAAAACACTGGAAAACACAGATGACTGGTGTGGTTGGAGGTTGGTTAGGAGTGGAACAGGAAACAGCCTGCAGATTTATAGTGGAGTCCACCAACACAGCAGCCAATCACCAGCAGGGTCCACCTACCTGTAGTCAACCACTCACATTCAAACACCACAGTCACCACTCACCAGCTGGTAGTCAATCACAATCAGCACCACTCACCCATACCATTGAGTGGAAAAAGACAATATGAGCCTAGGCCTAGTCATAACACCCCCATGTGTCACTGCCATCCCTACTCTTGGGGAGACCCGACAACCATGTCTAATAGGGCCCTCAACCAACCTGTAGGAGTCACTAGTGCAGCGACAGAGCGACCGCAATTGGAGGCACAATGATTTTAACCCCAGTCTCCACAGTGGTGGGCATGCAGTACCCCCCTGGAATGGTCTTTCACTGGCAAAAAAAATAAAAAATAAACGTGGAGGAAAACATTTAACATATATAGCTGCCTGTAACAACTTTCATCAAAAGTTTCAAGTTATATCCACCATAATTATGCAGTAGAAAAATCCCAAGGTCAACTAGCAGAGGGCAAATCTATTTAACATGGTACATCTGGCCACTGTATGTCCAGGGGTCCAGGGGTGTGTAAATGGATTTCCTGCCCTCTGAGTGGTAGTGGACGTGGCTGTCTGACCCCAGTCTTCCTGGGGTGACCCTGTGGATGATTGCTGTGGAAAAAGGGGGTGTTTGATCTCGTGTCGATGCTGGGTCTTTGATGGTCATCTCACTTTGATGCCTGTGTGGGATCGAATTGAACGGCCACCCTCTGTGAAATAGAACATACCTACACACACACACACACACACACACACACACACACACACACACACACACACACACACACACACACAGTCACACACACACACACACACACACACATTGATCATCATGAGACGGCATTGGGCATGATGTCTAAACAGGAGGTGTTCTTCCGTCTTTGAAGCTGTGAGCGCTGAGATTTGTCACGTACTGTTGCTGCCATTCTGGATGTGCTGTGTGTGGAAGGATTAGGTCCATAACACTCCAAGCACCAGGAACCTTGTACTTTATCACCCACTTTGTATTTTATTCCCCTGATATACATTTGTCTTCCTCTGAGATCCTCTGATACATTGTATTTTATTCCCCTGATATACATGTGTCTTCCTCTGAGATCCTCTGATACATTGTATTTTATTCCCCTGATATACATGTGTCTTCCTCTGAGATCCTCTGATACATTGTATTTTATTCCCCTGATATACATGTGTCTTCCTCTGAGATCCTCTGATACATTAACATTGAGGTCCAACACTCGGTTTGTTCCAGGACCCGTGGAAAAGTCACTCTTCTGACCGTAAAATAAAACGTAGTTCACTGCTTTTAATTCCTTTTTTTTTTTTTTTTTTAAACTGAGCAGTTCTGCTTCCTGACCATTTGATGCCTTCCTGTATTAATCTGACAAGCGAGGAGCCTGATTTACTGGCAACTCAGGACCACTTTGCTTTGTGTCCGCTTTTATGTGGCTTCACTAGGAAGAAACAACACACGGAGTAATGGCAAAAGCAGACCAGACCATACCTCTGCAGCGTGCAACATGCTCAGTAATATCCGGAGTGCCCGTTTAACTCTGAGATTGTAAAAAACGGACCCAAGGGTCTGTTTCTACACTCACAGAGTTAAACGAACACTCTGGATTTAACGGTGTACTTTGGTACATTTAACTGCCCCTATACACATACAGTCTCCATACATTCATTGAATTTGATTTATTAGATCCAGCTAGGGATATTTTATTGCATGTATTTTTTTTGTGTTCTGGCATTTTCTCCGGTCAGAGAATAGGTATCCATCAAAATGCATGCTGAATGCTGATGTCTGAATAGTAAAGCATATAGACTATACTGTGTACATTATAGCTTTTGAGTTTGCTATTCACATTGTAAAAGTTTTCACCACTTTCTCATTGTTCTCATGGTAAGCCTACATTTGGTGCTGAAGCAAGACGTCCTGATTTAGAGGTCGACGGCGTGAAAAGCTTCCCATAAACTTTATCTCGGCCGTGGGTCACAATGTTCCGCTTCCCTCGCATGTCTCTCTCTCTCTCCCCCGACCCAAAACTGTCTGGTAGGTTATAGCTTCTCAGAGCTCCATGGATGGGCAGGGGCAGAAAGGGAAAAATGGCGATAGAAGGAGTGATTGTGAAATGTGGGAGCGAGGAGTATTTGGCAGGGCTCATCTTGTTTGCTCAGTAAACCCCCGAGGCCTGCGTTTAGGTTTTCTTTTTTTTTTCTTGCACTGGGAAATGCCCACATTGTTGGGGCCCGGAGACCGTGGTTACGGAGCCCGAGCGGGGCCCAGCGAGGCAGGTTCCGTCAAACAACAAGATGAAGGTCAGCTAATATAGCAGCTAATTCCACTTCCTGGTCCCCATGACACCCAGGCAGGGTTTATTTGAAGATCCCAGACCCCAAAGTCACTCTGCACTTTGTTTAGTCCATGAGTATTTTTCACCCGAGCCAACCCTCACAGATATTAATGTATTCTGATGATGATGAGGAGGAGGAGGAGGGTATAAGAGGAGGTGGAGTGGAGAGGGTTTGAACTAAAGAGAGAAGAGCAATAATTTCACATTTTCTATTGTGACAGACACTTGGCATGCAGCTATGATGATTTGTTGTGTAACTCTTCATCCGTCAAACGACCGTTTATCATATAGGGCTCACATTTTCACATTGTCAAAGGGTTGAACCCAGAGGAAGTCAGGATTTAGCTGATGTTATTTTCAAACTGCATGCAAACTTCTAAATTGCTGTTGGTCTCTCTCTCAAGCTAGTCAATGTCTGGTCTTCTCTCTCTGTCTCTTTTGGCTGGATTATGGACTGGAAGGTGAGAAAAGGATAGCTGAAGCACTCTCGTCCATTGACCACCATTGAGTCAGTTCCTCTACTTGTGCATACTTTGGAACCAGCCGGCAGTGTGTGTGAATAGACATTAGAAAGGGCTAGTTTATGAGCTGATTGTCTTAGTGATCGTTTAAGTCAGGTCTTTAGAATGCAGGAGGAGGGTGGAAAAAAATGGGCAAAAAATAACGCACGCACGCGCGCGCGCGCGCACGCACGCACGCACGCACGCACGCACGCACACACACACACACACACACACACACACACACACACACACACACACACACACACACACACACACACACACACACACACACACACACACACACACACACACACACACACACACACACACACACACACACACACACACACACACACACACACACACACACACACCATCCAAAGGCCAAAGTGGCTTAATCCTGTATGGAAATGGTAATGAGAAAATAGAGAGAGAGAGAAGAGCCAGCAACTAACCCATGATGGAATCTAGGCCTCTCTAGTGGGGTTTCTCCAGGATGCATAAGAAGAGGTCTTTGTGTTCCGATCTAGTAAGCCAGAAATACAGCTTTTGAACCGTGCGCGTTGAAAGAAGAAGGGAAATAGAGAGAGAGAGAGAGAGAGATGGGGAGAGAGTGAATGAGTAAGTGAAGGAGTGGGGGGCGGGGGGGGGGGGGACTCTCAGGGTGTTCGTGTCAAATGCTGAGGGTGTAACACATTTGGAATCTGAGAGGTGATGTGGGGGTGTGTGTGTGTGTGTGTGTGTGTGTGTGTGTGTGTGTGTGTGTGTGCGTGCGTGCGTGCGTGTGTGTGTGTGTGTGTGTGTGTGTGTGTGTGTGTGTGTGTGTGTGTGTGTGTGTGTGTGTGTGTGTGTGTGTGTGTGTGTGTGTGTGTGTGTGTGTGTGTGTGTGTGTGCGTGTGGCAGTCACAGCGTGGGCTGATATCAAGCACGTACTTCTTCAAGCTCTCTCGATTTAGACCCCATTAAGGTGCTTCATTCTTTGTGTGGTGGTGGAGTCTCATTCTCCCATGCTTAAGCCTCGCTGTGAATGAAGCCGGCTGGGAAGAAAAAAGATTGGAGATTCAGGGATGGAAGGAGGCCCCCGGCGAATGGAGGCTGGAAAATGCACACCACCTGGTTTGTGTGTGTGTATATATACTGTTGTCAAACTGGTGACAGGTAAATCGAATTGAACAGGCCAGTGGTTTCATTGAGGGCACAGGCCAAGCTGCATTCGAATAGTATTTTTTTGGTGTTGAAAGGTCATCTGGGACCTTTTTCCTTCTCTCGATTTCTTCTTTCGGACATTCCCATGCATTTTATCGATTGAGACATGAAATTTGCTTTGTAGTTGTAGTTTATTCCCATGTTATCCTCCGCTAAACGGCTCCAAAGTAAACAAGGCTAGAAAATAAATTTGGTCAGCTGAGTGAACACAGAGTCATATTGTTCTCTGTTTATTTGGCTGCTTTTGGAGCAAACAAAACAGCATCTGTGGTGCAGCCTCGGGTTTGAAGATGGGGCTCGGGGGCCTGGTGCACTCTCACAAAACAAAAGGATGTGATTGCATATACACAGAAAAATCCTGAGTGTTAATTTGACTGAGAGTTAACCACTTAAGGCCTATACTATACCTACCTGTATATGGATCAAGAGTTAACCACTTATGGCCTATACTATACCTACAGTATATGGATCACTTATGGCATATACTATACCTATATGAATCACTTATGGCCTATACTATACCTATATGGATCAAGCCCATCTACAAGCCTTGTAATGTGCTATTTTGGCTACTTTTGAAAATCTCTGAAACAACTTCACTCAATCACTTTCAACATGATTGCTTTCTCTCCCTCTCTCTATATCTGTGTCTGACCTGGAACAAAAATGAATTGTAAGGGCGTCCAGCTCTGTAGAAGAGTTCAATGAAGTCTCTCATTCATTGAGGGGAGTCATTTCCCCTGAGGCGAAGGGTAAGTCGAATGAAGAACGTAGCTGGTGTCAGTTTAATAATGGTGACGCTAAAGGTCCTCTAGCTCTGCTGCCGGGGAGCATAATGGTGATACTAAAGGTCCTCTAGCTCTGCTGGGGGGGGGGGGGGGGGGGGGGTGTCCTTCTGAGTGACTAGTGCAGTGTCAAAATGTTTCCACTTAATCATTTAATTATTAGCTAATTGGGGTGTTCCTATATGATTTGAATATCTCCCTTTCTTGTCGTTGTCTTTCCTGTAGAATACATTAGTGAGGTGCCTGTGTGTTTGTATGAGATTGAGCCTGCATGTTTGTAATTTTCAATATGCGTCAGGGAGAGAGATTTCATCCAGCTTCCATTTATTTCTCTCTCTCTCTCTCTCTCTCTCTCTCTCTCAGACTTTGTGGATTATACAGATACATTTGAAATCTCAATGGATACAACTATAGGCTATTTGTATTATATTATTCTGGGTCTGTTTAGCCGTAGCCTGGCTTGGCCAGCCTCATAGCAGGGATTCACTGAAGATTCTTCCCTGCGGGGAGGAAACATCAGTGAACCCTCGCTATGAGTCTGGCCGCGCCAGGCTAGTTTAGCCTGGCCTCGGAGCATTACTGTATTTGAGCATAATAAAAATCTGAGCTGATGGAAATCACATGATCTGTAGGCCTACTATAATGATGTTTCACTGCTGCGGTTACTCAAACCCAAACCCAAACTGTTTACCTTAATGAGAATCATTATGAAACCAGGAGGGCAACCAGGCGGAACAACAAGAAATAGGATACAGTAAACTCAAACCATCCAACTTTATGAACTCGATCTGACAAAGTACTAAGGCGGCGGAGGGGAGGGGGGGGGGGGGGGTACCTATATTAGGTTTACTGTAGGTAAATCTGTGCTGGCTTTCCATGTATATTTTTTCCATGCCAAAAAAAACATGATGCCAACGTTTATTCTAATGCTCAGAAACTATGCCTAATGCCTGTGTGTGTGCGTGCGTGCGCAAAGAAGACACTTGTAGTTTGCCCAGACTTTTATATTTTTGAGGGGCGCTAGCCCCTCCTATATTCAGCTATATAGTGTAGATTTTCGTCTTACACAAACAGATGTATAATGATAAGAGCGCCCCTCACTTCATGAATAAACAGATGAAGTGTGGAGATCAGTATTCAGTGCAGGTGTAGTGCGTGCATGCATGAGTGAAATGTATGTGTGTGCATGTTGTATGTATTAACAGAAATGTTGAAAAGAGTGCATGGTGGAAAAGGTGCAGGAGGCAAATGAAAAGAACAGAACTGGGGAAGGACTGGGGAAGCAGGCATTTATAGGCGTCGACAGTCGACACCCGGGCCCAGGTGCGAGCTGATCATTATGATTAGGCTCTGCTCCCCAATCCTATTGGACAGAGAACAGAAATGATTAGGGGCAAAGCAACTACACACAACCACATAAATAAGTGAAGTAGGCCTACTAAGCAACTATATTCACACACAACATAGGGAATGTCAGAACAGGAAGGACGGGTGGGGTAGAATCAACATACTGTATGGGATGTCAGAACAGGTCAGCTCCATATATGGAGATCTAAGGGTTTGAGGTCAGATGTAGAGTTGCTGGCCGGCTCCATATATGTAGATATAGGTGATGATCCAGTCTTCTCCATGTATGGCTATCCAGGGTTTGATGAGGTCAGTGTTGTGATCTTCATATAGGAGACAGTCATATGCAGTGTGTCACGAGGCGTGATGGACTGGTGGACATATATGGTGGCGTGACGTGTCACGAGGCGTGACCATATATGCAGGCGTGACCATATATGGAGGCGTGATATCACGAGGCGTGACCAGGTTTTCATAGTAACATTAACATTTATTTTAACAAAAGGGAAGAAAATGAAAATATATAGTAGATGCTGCCCTTGCTTTTGCAGTACATGCATCAGTTCCAGAAGCCCTCCCCACACACCGTGACACCGTCCACCCAGGGGCCAGTCCTCAGACACTGCAGTAGCTACTGTACCTTGCATTGAAACAGCCAATGAGGAGACAGACGTCTGACAGCGGAGTTGTGCCATTTCACTCAGCTTCTTACCATTTCCTTTTTCCTGTCAGCTGTTGGTACAGTTCCCAATCAGGGGGCCTAAGGCCACCTTGCGGCTCAGCCCTGCCCTATCTGGCTACAGAAGTGCTTAGTTTCCAGAGGAGCACCGTGGTCCCCGTTAACAGACAAGAGAAAACAGACTGGGAGACAATGGCAAGAGAGTGACTGAGTAGAGCTTGATGTGCAAAGAATGTTCTGTGGCTTCCATGGTCGTGCATGGAATGTTCCATGTGTTCTGTAATCCCCTCCCGACTGTGTGTGGAATATTCCGCGGCTTCCATGCTGGCCCGGACGACGCAGAGCCGCACTGGAACCTGATCCCACATCCAGGCCACTGGATGCTGCGTGTAAGCGGAGTTCAGACCTCCTGCCGTTGCCAGAAACCGCGGCTCATGTGCCGACGGTGTACAAGCCTCTGGTCAGTCAGAGCTCTGTTTGTTGTTCCAAGATTCATCTGTTCTCACACTGAGAGGGAGGCTCGCACACGCCCAGATTTCCTCTCAACTCTCCCATGCACACAGTCATCACACAGAGGATGCAGAGACGACGACAGATCATAACCCTCTTATGATATTTTGTGGTGAGAGCCTGATAGCCAATTCACTTCAATGAACTGAGCTGACTTTGCTCCGATTTTGACACCTGAATGACGCTGTGATCTCATTGCGGAAGCATTAACTATGAATAAAATCTGTCCAATCTTCAGCTATTGGTATTATGTTACTGTTACAACCTGGCCTAGGCATCACCAGGTGCAACACAAAAATATGGACTCCCTCCCAGCACCACTCACTCATACAGATGAGGGGAATACATTCACTCAGAGATTTAGACACCACAAATGGAAATACACATGACCCTATAGGGCGTCCAGTTTGTGAACAAAGGACAAGGCAGCACAAGTGAGACTTCAAGGCAGCAACGCATCACTCTTCCATGCATGGGCTATGAGCATAGACTGTAAGGCTATGAAGCAATATAGCACTGGGCATAAAGGTAACGGTAACGGATAATGGATCTCTTAAAGGCAATGGCATGTGGCACAGTGATTGGTTTCATAATTTTAAATTTTAAATTCCCAAACCATACCCATGCATAATGTATGTACTGTATGGTAGCGGAGTTGTTTTAGGGATTTAAACAGGTGACCAAAATAGACACTTTAGTTTGGGAACACCCCTTCCCCAATGCTAAATCCCCAAATAGTATCTGTCCCTTCAATCACTATTGTAGACACATTCCCCATCTTCTGTTGCAGTTTGAAAACTCCATCAGACTCAATGTGACTCCTTATGACCTTATGGCAACACTTGTTTCCTATTAGATTTGGTTACTTATTAAGATATGCACCATATATATATATATTATATTCTTTAGATAGATGTATGGTGTTTGATTGTCCACAGTTGTGGAAAGGCTGGCCAACGGCATGAGGCTCCGCAAAGTAGACATGAGGTCCACCAGTACTTTTGGGGTATTTTATTTACCTCTCCAAACGATTCACAAACAGTGCAAGCCCAGGGCCACAGGAACATATTTACAGTAGGAGGTGCTGAACGCAACTGCACACGTGCAAAATGCACGTGCATGTGCCTCGTGCACGTGCATTTTCTCACATTTTTACACAGAAAAGTGGCTTTTACATTACCTCTCCACACGCAAGTTATAGGACAAACTGACACAGGCAACTAACCAGGATAAAGCTGTGTTACAGCATATTTATTATATTTATTTATTAAATTTGTTTTAAATTATTATTATTATTATTATTATTATTATTTCCCCCCTCCTGTCCGAGGGGGGGCTGTGCCAGCACCCGGGCCCTACTTCCCTCAACCATGTGCAAGCCAGTGACAGTACAAAAATAAATTCCAAAAATAGGAAAAAAGGAAAATTAATACTTAAAGCCACACTACACGAAAACAACAAACAGGAACTTAAGAATACTGCTAAAAGGCTATGGCTTCCATCAGGCAATGGCAGCTACAGGGTATATCCCCTGGTGTTCTTCTGGCTAGCTAGCCTCAATAAACTGAACAACATTCACCTGCAGAATCCCTGCTCTTACAGGTGGGACAAACCAAGCACAATCACGGTAATTGGTATCAATATCTCAAACAACAGGCAAACCAAGGCCCCTGAGCTGATTTACAATTACATACTGCTTTTCAGACTAATTATTTTCAATAAATACAATTCAATAAATATTTCAGGCTCCAAACACATACAATAAACATGCAAAATAACAGGAACAAACACCCCTCCTCCTCTACAGTGCTTGGCCCCTTCCAATCAATAGATTAGATTGCCAGCACTGCAAAGGAGAGACAGGTGACCAACACATAATTTAACTTCACACAGTGACAATAATATAAATAAATAAACATATTTAATATTACTTTAAAAATGTCAGATATACATACACATATCCTTGATTGTGGGTCTATGTGTATAAGGGCACAGGCTGCCCTGTGACAGTTAGACCAAAAGAATAAGATACAATACAACCGTCCGTATGAGTCTTCTCAGATGGGTGGCTGGCCTCTCTTAGAGGCCATCATGAGCTCATGTCTGCCAGATATTAGCCTATAGCCACGCATTATTTTTCAAGTACGGCAACTGTGCATGCCCCGAAATAGAAACATGGACTCTCTTGAAGAGATGTGTGTGAGGAGATCTGTTGCTACCCACATTTTTATAACTCATCGTTAAAAGCCTATAAAGACAACACAATGTGCATAAAATCTTGGGAAGAAATTGCACTGACTGTCGAAAGAGATGATGCTTTGCATCTCCTGCACTGTACTGTACTCCCATCCCTGTTCTCCTCTCATTGAGTGTTCTCACATATACTATCTTCTACCTTTCAGTTTTCTTGTTGAGCAAGTACAATAAACAAAGAAGCTCTTCTTTTTGTTGTGCAACGGTCATCATTTTGATTTGGACTATTGGTGTGTACGTATGTGTATGTGTGGAAACTAGTGTGCGCATCTGCAGACACCAAATTGTAGTATAATCAGAACCACATCCACAGACTCTCTCAGTTATGCGGACGCAAGCAAGAATAATGTGGCCTTTTACTCTGATCTTGCATTTCATAAATCACTTTGGTTAAAAGCATATGCTGAATACATGCTAAATACATTTAAATATATTTTTTTACATGCATAGATATTGAACTATACACCCAGGGACAGATTAACCCCCACAAGGGCCCCTGGGCCGGTACATGTTTTTGGGGCTCGTGCGCGCGCATTCTTTTGAGTTTCTATCAACTTTTTGACCTAAATTTAACAAAATCAATGGCCAATGAAGGTCCCCAAGAGGGGTCCCCTGAGCTTTTTTCAGGCTTTCAAACCCAGTACAGAGCGGTCCAATTTCCCCAAAGAGCCAAGGGCCCCTGGGCCACAGCCCAATTGGCCCAATGGATAATTTGGCCCTGACTACACCCCGATTGTCATGCTTTTCAGAATGTTTACTTTTACTTTTATTTCAACATGTATTTCAGTCTTATGTTGTATGTTAATCATGTTTTATATCTGTTTTCTTTTTTACAAATTGAACCCCATGGTGATGGTGTATACAGTTTGTTGTTGAATGAATCAGATTACATGTTGAATGTGATGGATTGACACACTGCACAGAAGCAGCGTGGAGATGGCTCACAGACTCCAGACCACACAGCATCATTTCCCAGGTTCTTTGTACGTGTATGTGTCACAGCCAGGTCCTCCACGCTCATCCAGGGTGACCTCATCCCTGCATGGGCGTCACTCACCATCCAACAGGGCTGTGTTATTTAGGACGTTTTTTTTGTTTTTTTTATGACTGTTCGGTCGGACTGGTGGCCCTGGTTCCTCACATGCGGCTTAAAGCTTTCAGGAGTGGCTGTTTGATTGGTAGGGCCCTTGGGAGCATTTGCTGTAGTGTGTCCTCAGGGAGTAACCAGCCACAACCACAAGCAGGGGATTTGAGGTCTGGGATCGGTCCATTCAACAGGTAACAGAGCTCTGAGCTGGTGCCATATGTCACTCCTATAGGAATACGATGCCAAAACACACCACCTCCCAGTTACAACAATAACATTTGTGGTCTGGATTTGAGCATGTTGGTGATATCATTGCCTTAGTAATGTGCCTGCATTATAGCAGCGTGGTAGTCAGACCTTATTGTCTGTGAAGTTTATTGGGCTAAAAGGATCCAAGACAAATGAAGAGAAGGGATATGGTGAGCTAACTCTTCTGCTGCAGTACATGAGTGACTGAGGATCTTGGGCAGTAATGTCTAATAAATGCTTTAATAAATTCACTTTTAATGCCTAACATTAGCGCTAAAGTTATTCTGGCACATTGTGGCCATTATTTGGTTTGTTGTACATGTTTGCGATGTACGGTACCCAGCACAAATGCCTACCGTTGGCCACTGGGCAGCTCCACAGCGGTAATTGGGGGATAAGTGCCTTGCTTAAGGGAACCACATCAGTACTTGTGAAAGGAGGGGTGAGCGTTACTCATTCACATTCTCCACCCAGATATTCATCATAAAGATGGATGGTGTAAGTTGTTTATCAGAGGTTTTTACAGGCCAGAGCAACACAGGTTACTTTAGTTCATACAGTTCAGACAAGTAGGCCTACATACCGTAGGTAGACTAATGGACATAAGCACCTTTGCATAGCAGAGCTTCATCAAGCTAGTTTTTAACATCATCTTGAAAATGTGTGTGTGTGTGGATGCGCGAGCATTCACGTACAATATGTCCATGTGTTTGTGCGTGTGTTTATACAGTACTTTGTGGGATTAACTGTAGCCTATACAATACGTCACAGTAAAAGGTATGCAGCATTTTTTTTAAATGCTTATTAATACTGTGCAGCCCTGTTACTCTACTGTACCCGTTTACAAAAAGCAGCTGAATATGCGAAGATCTATCTGAATAATTTACAAGTTCTTTTAACAGAGTTTTATTTCAAATGAATTCATTAATTTCAAACTCTAGTAGGCTGTTTCATAGTTACAGACATATCAATACTTCTCATTACAGCCATCTACAATCCAATCCCAAAAAATATAAAAATAAAAATAAGACACAAAAAACAACAACAACAACAAAAACAAAAGCCACATTGTTTTCACGTGTCATTAAATATATTCATTTAGGATAAACATAATATATTAGTATGCATTAGGAGACATCACACAACCTTTTTGCAATGGACAAAGCTAAACATTTACAAAGTATAAACACAAGCAGATAGTTATTTAGGACAGGAATACTTAAGGAATACTCCAGTCCTCCAAATGCGAGGACAACTGACCTAAATGTACACAGGATACAAATTTGTTGGCTGGGACACAGGTTGTAATATTAAAATACATTCGAAGAATGGGGTATCTGTGTGTGTGTGTGTGTGTCAGAGAGAGAGGTTTCAGGTAATTTGCATGGCATGTACAGTATGTACATAATGTTTATATACGTGTGTGTGTGTGTGTGTGTGTGTGTGTGTGCGCGTGCGTGTGTGTGTGTTTGTGTGCGTGCGTGTCTGCGTCGACTCCTAGATATAACTCTCTCTGTGGTCTTCTCTAATGTAAACATGAGAAATCTGTCTCATATTCATTCATTTGTCATTCCATTTATTAAGCCTACATCATTTAAAACTCTGGTTAATAATACAGGGACACAGATCTAGTAAAAGTTTAACAAAATAAAAACAAAACAAAAAACTCAACACAATAGTAACACTATACAACTATATAACATGTAGACAAGGGGACATTCCTTTCGAGTACCAAGTAATGTCTTGAAAAGGGAATGCCGTCCTCAAAATGAATTGGTTTGAGGTGAAAAGTATTTGCAGCAGCGATCAGATCGCGCTGGTAGATACAAATGTCTGTGATCATTATATCACTCCACAGGTTGTTTTGTATTCCGCCCCACAAAGTTATGTGCTGTATACAAACTCAATGTGTACATAATTCCCAATCATAGTTAGCTTTTAGTCAGCTAAATAGTGAGCATGCATTATCATGTCAGCGGTATGGGCGTCGCATGGCGGGTCTTGACGGTCAACATTTATTTTTTCTGAGTAGAAAGACTCGGTTCACCAGCTTGTCTGTACTGTGGATGAAGTTGAGGTTTTCACTTGGGGGGACGTCCATTTTCTGAGAACAAATCGTAGAGGAACCACTGAAATCTCCTATTGTGACTCAGGTCACAAATGTAACCCGCAGGCATCAGTCAAAACAAATACAACAGGCATCAATATAGTCATACATGAATAGTGGGGGGTCGTCAGTATGGATTTTCTTGAGGCTTGTTCTGCACTTCCCTTGTGGGAATATGAACATATCTCGTTCGGAATACTCTTGACTTGTAGAAAATAAGTGCACGGTTGACATGTCTAATTGTCTATTCTACTTCTAGTCGATAATATGACATAATCTATTAAAAATTCCATCAACTGTATGCATGTATGTACTGTACTGTATGTACGTACGCAAAAATGGTTACTTTACATTGCAGAGGTCACAACCACAACATACTGCTTATCTATATGTAAGCATTCATCAAACACGTGCTTGAAATAACACATTCTGGTAGTATACACTATACAGGGTAAGAAGTGTATCATTATGGCACTTTGATGTCCATTCACATGACGTGAGCTGTATTATTGAGGTAAAAACACCCACATATGAGCAAGTAGCTCTCAGGTGAACGGCACCTGGTCCCCCCCACCCCCCCATTCCTCCTGTTTATGAGTGTGGGACCATAGTAAAACCTACTTTTAATGAGCAATTTAACACGTTAACACTTTAAACTGTTTACACAATTTAACACGAGGCATGGCCAGCTGCATGAGCTGCTAATCATTATCGTCACTGCGAGTGAAATCCCGCAATGTTGATGCTGCATCTCTTCAGTT
This sequence comes from Protomyctophum parallelum, assembly GCF_964188405.1. NCBI lineage: Eukaryota > Metazoa > Chordata > Actinopteri > Myctophiformes > Myctophidae > Protomyctophum > Protomyctophum parallelum. The sequence continues at coordinate 33,412,305 of NC_139708.1, read as the reverse complement.
CACGACGACAACAACAACAACAACAACAACAACAACAACACAGAAGAGGAACAGGCCTCCGAAAAACACAGGAACGTGATACAGTAGATGAACGTGTTCTTTTGAAATGAATTCCTACGGTATTTTTTAAACTACTACCGGTATGTCATGGGTAGGATAGTCAGGGTGTTACAAATTAGGTGCAAAGTCTGCAATTCCAAGACAAAAAAAGAACAAAAACAAAACCTCGACAGAAACAGACTGTAGAATGAGCTCCTTCACGATAGCGAGTTCCTAAACACACTAATCTCATTTATTTTATTTTTGCCCACTCAAAGCAGCAGCACTCAGTCATTTCCCCCCTCTCCGATTATCTTCATCCCTTAGCCCTCTAGTTCGTTTCCTTTTCATCTTCTCTCTTCTCAGTTTTTGTCTTATTCGGGCTAAAGACAAGTTAATTATGCCTGCACACCGTGACCTCCCACCCTCCCTCTGTCTGTCCATCTCTCTCTATTTGCCCATTTCCTTCCTTGCCGACCCCTCCTAGCACTTCCCTCGCTTGTCCCGCTGCTGGAACTTCCTGAGCCTGCGGCCCCAGAGGTCCTTCCAGGGGATGAGCAGGCTTCCCTTGTCCGCCACCACGCCACTCTGCCCAGGAGAGTCGTCATCTGTGCCCAGGAGCAGGTATTTCCTCCCGGGCTTGATCTTGGGACACTTGCAGGCCACGTCTTTGGCGCGCACCCACAGCAGCTGGTCCCCGCGGCGGATGCGGTGCTCGCCCTGCTTGTAGACAGAGATGACGTTGACGGTGAACTTCCACCACTCTCCCGCTTTGTCTCCCTTGAGGACATGCGCCTGGACGGCTGGTGGAGGAGAAATGGGAAGAGGAAGGGATGAGGAAAACATAAACAAGAACAATAATCTAAAGCCCAAACCACACCAAAGGGTCGAGACGAGACGAGACGGTTTTAGCGTCCCAGCCGGTGTGATGTGTCCTGTTGCACGTCGACCCAAGTCGACGCAAGTGATTCAACTGGTTCAATTCAATGGCCCAAACCACACCAATGGATCACTATGCAACTCCTCGCAACCGTTTGGTTGCAGGGAGTTGCATGGCGACCCATTGTTGTGGTTTGTGCTTAAAAGCCCCACTAGTGGCCCCTACAGCAGTGGTTCCCAAACTTTTTCATGTCAAGGACCCCCATATTGACACTAATTAGCCCGTGCCCCCCCATTTGAAGAGATATGCCAGGGAAACCCTGTGAGAGAAGATTTGTACAGCTCTAGCAATGATTCTCAACCCGTTTAATTTCAAGGACCCCCAGTTTGACATGCATATTAGTCTACAGACCCCTGTTTAATGGCATTTATGAGTCAGGGACCCCAATTTAATAGTAAAATTAATTAATTTAACTCTGAGTGTACACAAATGTGTGAGTGTAGACTCTCAGAGTTACAGACCCATAAGGGTACATTTGGTTCCAAACTATCATTTAGTTTCCCTCAAGTAGCCCTGGGGTAAACTCTGGTAGTCTATTGAGTGACAGATGGCTCAAAGTTAAAATGCATCATGTCTGCATGTTTGTCTGAGGTAATGACCTCTGCGCTTCCAGCCCCGTCCATGGTCTGAGCTTGAACCTGAAGGGACGTCGATCAGCGGCTGTAAATGTCATGATTTCACGAGAAAGTCTGACATGTTTAATGTCTGGAGATAGCATGACCCCACAGGCTGCCAACCGCTCCCAACTAGTCCCTCCCTTCATCCCCTGACCCCCGACCTTTCCCCCGTTGTGTTCAGTACAGTATTGCCAATTTGCCATAGCTAGTGCACCTGCGGGCGAAGACAATGGTTGCCCGTGGAGTATATATTTGAATGATACCCTCGGGGTGGGTGTGAGGTGGGATCAGCAGGGGTTCAGGGTTCTGGAGTATTGGGTTCTATTCCATTAAAAAAAAAACGGCCCAAAAGTGAAATAAATTTTATTGAAAAAGCACATCTGTTAACGATCAACCTGCTTTCTGAAACCAGGCCATTCCAATGGGCTCTATGCACACAGAATAACTCTTCCTTCAGGTGTTACAGATGATAACTAGAAAAAGTGCCCTTCCGGGCACAGGTCTCCACCAGGTTATCCACAGATCCGTGCAGTTAGAGGTAAAAACACTTTTCGGCCAGTTATAGCGCCACCTTGAGGCTGAGTTGAAATTGTTCATGTGGCATTTCGTCCTCGGCCTAGTGGGAATGTGGGTGCACAATTTCACGGAAATCACGCGATGTGTTCATGATTTGCAGCATTTTGTTTGAAACTGAGCACTCCTGTGAACTTTGGAAGCCAATCTTAACCAATCAGGATGGAGTCTGATAAATCTGAAAGACCCGTTTCGTTGAATGGCTGTAGAGAGACTGTGTACCAATTTGCGTGATGTTTGGACAAAATCTGTAGGTGTACTGTGCAAAAACTTGTTTTGCACAAAGCGGCCTCCTGGTGGCGCTATAACAGGCCGTTCTGGAAAGTTTGGGGCAGAGGTTCATGGTTGGCATCCAGGGAGTGTGTGTGCAAAATATGGCATCGACCGGGTTAACGGTGTCCGAGATTAGCTGTTCACGGACACACGGACACACGGACACACGGACACACGGACACACGGACGGACGGAGTGCAAAACATACTCTCCCCACATGCCTTCGGCCTGGTGGAGACAATAATTAGGGCTCTGTTCCATTTAGTGTGCAGTGGTTCTCAAACTTTTTAATTTCATAACTCTAAGAGTGTACATGTCATGCACTCTAGGGCAATACATGACAAAAAGGGAGTCCACACACAAGGCAAACCTTTTATATTATATATTTATTATTCTAAATTAAAATAAGTTAGGCAATAATCAAATAAACTGGTGTGAGATGTGACAATGTCACTTATGTCAGTGATCAGTCATGTATGCAGTGTATGGATGTATGGAGTGTGCTGTGTGTTGTAAAAGGTGTGCTTTTTTCTGCTTGGAAAGAGAGCAGGCTCGAGACTCGAGAGCATGGAAGGAGAGGCCCTTATATACTCTCCCAGACCACACCCCACTCAGGTGTACACAGTTGGCCTGACGGCCTGCTCCACTCTGCCCTAATCACCCAGGCTGCCTGATATCCTACTGTGCAGAGGCAGAGGGGGCAGGGCCGTCACAGTACAAATGGAACCAAATAGACCCCTTCGGGTCCATTTGGACATTCTCAGAGTTACACACCCGTACGGGGCAATTTGGAACCGACCCAAGGACACTTTGAGACCCACTGGGGGAGCAGAGTGTTTCCAGTGAGCCAACATGCACAATAGCAGCACCCTGACTCTGTTTTACCAGAATGGCGCAGAGCCGTCATTATAGTATCAGCGGTACCACCTGTGAGGGAAGTATAGGGAAGGGGCCCAAGTTCTTTCCAAAATGGCGTGTGTGCATAGAGCATAGAGTCTATCAGGTGCATAGAGCATAGAGTCTATCAGGTGTTGCATGGGAATATGTCGGCAAACCCTAAGCTACGGCAGAGCTGGTAACTGTCGGACGACTTGCAGCAGAACATCTTGACAGTAGGAAGCCTCGGTCACACACACACACACACACACACACACACACACACACACACACACACACACACACACAGGCCCTGTACAAACATCAGACGAACATGCTCTGTGCATGTTCGTCTGATATGTGTGTACAGGGCCACACACACACACACACACACACACTACTTCATCACTGTGATCGCAAAACAACTGAACAACAGCTGAACACGCTTGAGATGAAGTAGTTTAGCCGGGGAATGTGCTATTAACACTAAACTGTGTGTGTGTGTGTGTGTGTGGGGTGTGGGGTAATTTAAATAGTTTCCACTCAATTGTGTTGAATTAACCCAATTTGGGGCGAGATTACGCGGATGTGTGTGAGACATTCGAGATGCACTCTGGCATGCACAAAGCACATGCATGCAACATGTCCATGCACATCCATGAACGAATGAATGAATGAATGAATGAATGAATGAATGACGTGCATAAGACACGGACACGCATCTACAAACACGAGCAGGTGCGCACGCACGCACACACACACACACACACACACACACACACACACACACACACACACACACACACACACACACACACACACACACACACACACACACACACACACACACACACACACACACACACACACACACACACACACACACACACACACACACACACACACACACACACACACACACACGCCAACCCTGATGGTGATCCTACCTCAGGGGAAGAGGAAAGAACAATCTATCATGTTTGATCATTATTTAAAAATAGGACAGGAAGTGAGGCTTTCTCCTCGCCTTTGTGGTCGAACGTGATCACCCTCTGCTGTGTTGCTCATCAATCGTTCCTTATTATGGCCTGGAATGCTCAACGAGAACAGGAGTGGAGGGATTGTGTGTGTGTGTGTGTGTGTGTGTGTGTGCGGGGGGGGGGGGGGGGGGGGGGGGGGATCCTGGTGTGAGCAAATTGCACACAATTTCCAGAAGAAAGGAAGGTTGTTGGGCTGGGGAGAGCGAGTCCTCTCACAGTCCTGCCATTCATTAACAATGTGTCTCTGGGCTGCAGCCCACTCCTTCATCCAGACACATAAAGGGTGTGTGTGGGGTGGAGGAGGAGGGGGGGTTAAGGGGGGGGGGGGGACTATTTGTCTTCCCAGCACACAGAGAAGGTTCTAGAAGAATCGAGATGTGTTCCGACCTCACGAGCTGTCCGGGTTCAACTCCCAGAGCCTCATCCAAGTGTGCAGCGTGAGAATGCAGTTGGAGAGACGCGTATACTTCTCTACTGTATATCTTAATGTCTCTCAATCTTTCTCTCTCTCTCTCTCTCTCTCTCTTTCTCTCTCTCTCTCCACGCGCTACACAATATTTTGTGTTAATTTTACACTGAAGATTTCTGTGTACCGCTGAGCTCGACAGACATCATCTGTCAGCATCACAGCCCTGTCTGTTTGTGTCTCTCCATATACTGCATACTGTATATCTCACAGTAAAAACTGTAACACACAATAATTGTCTTTCAAACAATTGGTTCCAAAAATGCAGCAGTGTGCGGGGACCTACAGTATACACACATTTAAGAACACACTCCTCCCGCTGTATTTGAGCCAATCAAGAGCAAAGAGGTGAATTGTGATGTTTCATATTTGAAAGGAGTGGCTCAATGGTGTAACTTTTATTCTCCATGGTACAATATGATGAAGCAATCTGATTGGTTGAAATAGCTATCTACCCATCTTCAAACAAGCATGACAGCACACCTAATCATCATTTTTAAATCAGCTGGGCTGATCAGACGGAGTCTCGCAGAGTTGGCTAGTCTAGCAGTTTGCATGGGAGGTTTGCGGCCGTAGTAGCTAAATCTGGCATTAAAATAATTGAAATTCTATCGAATAACTTAAATACAATGAGATTGAGCGAACAGTTATGTGTCTACTCTAGTCTGAGAAAAGTTGGCTGAGTAAACAATTTTCAGCATAACAGAGACACTGGCAGAAAGGTTATTTTGAGAGAGAAATGTCCTGCAATATGAATACATTTTGATGTTTTATTTTAATGGTAACTGTTAGCCTGATTATCAGACTGAAGCTTCCTTCACTCCGTGGAGTGGGCGGGGTCTATCAGCTGGAACTCTCGCTAACTGTTGTATAATCGCAATATAACACTCAAGGGTGTGCTTCACCGTGATTATTGGCACTTCAGTGATGCTTGCAGAACTCTCCTCCGCCTCGTCCCGACCACATCACTAGCGTGCTAATAATCACGATAACGCACACCCTCTAGTGTAATTGCTTAACTAAAACATGGACATAGCACTGCTGACGATGTCTGACCAGGTTGTCAAGAGTGAGAAAATAGAGAGATCAACAGAGAGAGAGAGAGATGCCGAGTGTGGGTGATGGGGCAGAAGGGATGGACGTATTAAAGCAACACCAGCAATTCCTGCACATAACATGAATACTTTTTTTTTTTTTTTAATATGCTTTTTTTCTAAGCCTACTCGGGTTACATTTCTGTGAAGAAGCACTACAAACAGGCGGGGTAGGAGGGAGCAGGGGGGCTATTCTTCAATGACTGTCAACAAGACCCCCTGCAGGGGCCAGGGGCCCATGTAGCCACCCACTGGGTTTGTGGTCTCTGGGCAGTGTGCTGGGGCTTGACCTGGACACCGTCAACAGGCCAGGGCTAATCAAATTAGAGTTTGGTTAATTACTTGACACGGAGGGCTCCCTGTCCCTCTTGGTTATCACCAGAGTGAAGGATCTTGGGGACCTGTTATACCCCCCGGAGGGGGGTGAGCGCAGAGGGCCGTCCAGGGTGGCCGGGGCCAACGGGGCTGGGAGGCCCCCGCCATTGAGCGCCATCCCATGAACGTCAGCAAACATGCAGCCCTTTGATTCATTATCCCCCCCGGCAGCATAGAGAAGGGAGGGAGTATGTGCACGTGTGTGTGTCTACACAGGTATATGTGTGTGTGTGTGTGTGTGTGTGTGTGTGTGTGCATGCGTGCAGAAGGGTGTCAGGGAGAGAATCCCTTTGTGCCCTCCGTCTCCGTAGCTACGGTGGCGATGAAAAACAAAGAGCGAATAAACACGACATATTTCTTTCTCCTCCTCCGGGGTGGCAATCCGTCAGCGTCTGCTTAATTTACCACCTGTTTGTGCCCCGCGGAATGCTCCGCGCCCGGCAGAGTGCACAACTGTGTTTAAACAGAGGGCCCCTTCCCGCGACCCCCAGGGGCCCACACCGCCACTCACACTTGGGGAGGGGGGAGTGTGTGTGTGTGTGTGTGTGTAGGGGGGGGGGGGGGGGGTTATGGCCCCCAAAAGAACAGAGAGAAGCACCACAAAGGACCCCCGCGACAGGCCTGAGAAATGAATTAGAGGGGAGAGGAATGCATCCTTGAAGGAGAGATGTCTGCCATTCAACCTCTGCATATTTATGGCACAATCATCCGCTTCCAGACTTTTTCGATGAAGTTCAGAGGAAAGCAGAACCCCACCGGGGACCCGCCTGCTTTTCATGAAGCAGTCTTGACTGATTTATAGATGCAGGGCCCGTCCTGGCTGTGGTGATTAAGATTGAAACCGACAGAAAAGGTTGAAAATGATGAGCTGATTCTTGGCTCCCCGGTGGTGTTAACCAAAGAAATCAATGGAGGAAGCAAAAATAAAATGAAGTTGGACATTTTGCAAAACGCCTATGTATCATTGACACAAATATTTCAAATGAGAAGTGAAACAGGTGAATGGGAAACAACCTTTGTGGGTCTGGATGCATTCCATCATAGGATGAAATTGTGAACCCCATTATGTGTGCAATATTAATTAATATGTCTGTAAGCAATAAGGAAATTGGCTTGAATGTAAAAGTAAAAGTGTCCAACAATACACTGCAGCTGTAGTCTAACCACGTTACCCCTGGCGTCCCTGTTTTGGGCATGTCATTGTAGTCATTATATATGTCATATAAATCTTCGATTTATATAATTACATTGCAACATTTTGTGATCTTGTAGATTGGCAATAAAAAAAAGAGGAAAATCTTGGAACATTTTTGAAAATAGGGCTTAAGTGGTTAACTAAGACAAATGTCAGGTTGTGTCTGAAGCCCGGAGTATAAGAACACTCTTATTGTCTTTGTTTCATGAGGATATACTGTATAGTCTGGAAGACTTGGCTGAAAGCAGAGAACATACTGTATTCTTCTCCTCCCCCCCCCCCCCCCGCCCACCAATCCTGCGACTGTGGAGATTTGTTCTATGGCTTACATGACGTGGATCTGCTGATAGCAGATCGACCATTATATTTCTGTGATTGATGATGTGGAAAATGTGAACAGGGGAGGGGGGATACTTTGCCGCGTGGGTAAATGTAGGCCTGCACAGCAGGACAGCGCAACCAAAGCGTATATCTCAGACAGCGGGCCGATGGATGCGTGTGAGGAGCCTTATAGGTATACCGTACAATCCTTCATGCTGCTACCGCCTCTGTCTTATGTCCCCCTCAACCCCCACCCACCCACCCCCAAGACGGGGGTCTTGGGGGCCACAGGTATGATGTTCCAGTGTTGCGGTTTCTGCTTTGGATCCAGAACAAGGGGGATAATAGCCTAATATCATCCATCATCCCAACATCAAATTTCCTTTTCGCTTCAGGTTGTACAGTATACTGTAGTGTACAGTACCTATTGAATTTGTGAGGAAAGCGGGATTTAAAACGGGCTCTCAGAGAAACCCGAAAATATAGAGTTGTGTTCCACAGCAAAAAAAATATTAAAAATAAGTGTTGATGGAGAATGGAGATGTGTCATTAGGCATAGAGCCCGACCGATATATCGCTCTGGCCGTCATTATTTTACTTTTTTGATGACAATTTCCTTAATTTGGCCATTATGTTGCCAATGTGTCCTATTTTTTTTTTAATAAACAAGATAGAATGTAGATCTATTATTTGGTGGTGGTCGTTTTATTTTATAGGGCATATACGTGGTTAAATAAAATGTCACTCTATATGCATTTTATATTTACTTGTTGGCTTGGCCATTGTATAATTAAAGTTAAATATTCTTTTCATATAGAAACTTAAACCAAGTTTTTTTTAATTGATTAGAACACCCATTAAAAGTAAATTGGACGCAAAGATCTGGCATCGGTCGGGCTCTAATTTTGTAACACAATATCCGTCTACCTGACGCTGCATTATACGGCTGTCAGCTGCTTCTGTGGATTCATTGACAATATAATGTGATTGCTGTGTGTTTTGGCTGCTGTTTTCAAGCTGGGATTAGCTGTAAAAATGCCTGAGAGCTTTGCCAAGCGCCTCAGGTTGACTTGGCGTGGCGCTCACGTCCATCAACCTGTTTTTCTCCCCTCTGCCTTAATGGAGAGCGTGCACTGCCGTGCAGTAGACTCCTCTTAATATTTATATTAAGGTTATTGTGAGCGCGGTGAGACCATATGGTGGGGTGGTGCTTGGAGGGGGAGAAAGAAGAGAGGGTTCTGGAGGGACTGGAATGGAGGCTAACAGTAGCACGAGTCCTTTTATAGAAGCAGGGGAGCATTAAATAATACATTGTCTTTTGCAGGTCTGCCATCCTGTCACTGTGGAGCAGCCATTGATAGCAGATTAAGGTGCTATTTACACGAGGATGGTGTTCATATAAAACGTCAAAATAAAGTATCGTTTGCTGCTGTCATTTAGACGAGAACCGTGTTCTCAGGAGGTGAAAACGCAACGAAGTGAAACCACCTCCCAGAGTGGAAATCATTCAGAACACCGTTTCCTATGGTCTCCATATAAACAGGCAAAACGGTGAATCCGCAAAACTTATGACATCATGGCTCATGTTGGCTCACAGCGCATATGTTTATTACATTGATGCAGAGCCATATCATTATGATATAATGGAGTTCCTGAACAAGCCTCCCTCCTCGCCTACAAAGTGCTGCTCATCAGCGATGTTGAATGTAAAACCATGATGTAAATAAAAAGCCTTGTGATAGACGGCAGCCGCGGCAGCAGCGTTTATGTAGCCTAATGTATTATAAAATATATACCATCCCGTGGCGCGCCCAGAGCCGTGTTGCGCAGGCTTGCGTGAAGGTTTCTTCTTCTTGTACGTGGGTGACCTGTCTATTTGGCAGCCCGTTATCGCCACCTAGCGACAGTATAGCATAATAGCACATCATATCATAACGTGTGCGTTCTCGTGTAAAGGGTAAGAAAAAATGAGAACGCAACGGGACTTTGACGTGTTATATGGAGATGGTCGCCGTCTAAAAGAGGCCTAAGACTGGCAGCACTGAGACGAGGGAGGGACTGCAGGATTGGTGAAGAGGTGCACAGTGACCCCAGTAGACCCCCAGGGGTCTCTCTACTGTACTGTATATAAGAGGTGCACAGTGACCCCAGTAGACCCCCAGGGGTCTCTACTGTACTGTATATAAGAGGTGCACAGTGACCCCAGTAGACCCCCAGGGGTCTCTACTGTACTGTATATGGTCCCCTCGGGGCCAATTCTCTATGCTGAAAATAGTGTAAGCTTGCAGATTTGCTATTTCCGCTAAATGTTTGGCCCAGAATAGGGACACTGTAGGTTTCTGAGAGTATAAACATGCAGGGCTGCTAATTAAACCACAGCCTTGGGGTGGGGGGGGGGGGGGGGACATGCACACTTTGCTTTTTTTGCCTTTGATTTCCTCAAAATATTTGTTCCTATCGATTACTCACCCCATTGAGCCTTGAATTTTACATTCTTATTTATTATTCAAAGTAATGAACTTCATTTTTTAGTATAGGTGCATGGTTTTGTAGAGAACATGCAGCGGGAGACTATTCTGTGGACCTCCGGAAGCAGAATCACAACTGGTTAAAGCCTCAATTATTGATTTCAAATCACTACTACAGTTAGTCAATGTAGGCTATAAACACAATTATATATTAAATCTAAAGGGAGTCAATTAAAGAATGTGTACTGTGTATTACTGTATTTGCATCTATCAATGCCATAAACACGGCAAATATATATATATAATCATAAAACTGTAATGTGAAATGTATATAACATGAAGGATGTGGGCCCTTTCGGGGTAATTGTGATTGTATGACATATAGGAGTACAATTAGGGTAGACAACATCTGTAGAGGTGTGGTTTGATTTTGAACAGCACTAGCCCAGGATCAATAATTCCTCTCGCCGGTTCTGAACATGACCTTCAGAAAATATCGAATTTGCTCAGATTCCATGTTTGATTTCCCAGAAACCAGCACTATACCTGTGAGCCTCTGACACTGACTACTCCGCCAGTCAGCGGCGTCCCACAGGGCTCAACCCCGACACCGCTTCCCCCTTTGATGCGGTGACTTTAATCCGTGGGAGTGTCAGTAAGTCATGGCAGCAGTGGCCCGGAAACACAGAGAGGAGGACTACTGGTGCGGATCGGATGTGATTAATAAAGACATCGGCCACGGGCCGACGTCTGGCCTCAGACATTCACTCACCATAGTCCTTCTTGCAGTACTTCTTCATGGTGATCTTCATCTTTCCTTTGGACGCCTTGCAGTGAGAATCACAGTCTGAGGAACCAGGGTGAGAGAGAGACAGAAATATGTATCACAGGAAATATTTCATGGTTATCAATAGTTATCAAGGGTGGGTCACTAAAAAGGTTTGCCAGCTTATAAAAGGATTCACAATAGAATGATATAAAATGAATGAAGATAAAAAAGATAAAGTCGCTCTATATGTCGTTCGGCAGCATTGTATGTGCAATCTCATAACACCAAATCAAGTCTCTAGTCTAAATGCTCAACCTGCTTCTGCATGTGGTCCCTTGTGTCATGTCGTCCCGCCCCTGCCCAATGCCTTTGACATTCCCCAGCCTAAACAGATTAAGGCTTGCATAGATCTTTCTGGGTCTGTCAGCGGACTCCCACTTGTCCACTCAGGTCCACTGCTCCGTGAAAGTGCTGGCATGCATTGTGTCAGCTCTGAGGGCTGGGAAGGTCACTCCAGTACAAAGGAAGTTCACAGAGGGAAATTAGCTAGTAGCTTAGCAAAAAAAAAGTTACTCTGCCCTCTTTGACAGCAAAACCTAAAGGTGTGAAAGGCGTGAAAGTGAATATGCTTCAGCGCCACTCGCAGCCAAACAGGCTGCAGCTCTCGCAGAAGATTCAAGAGCCGAGCCGTGTACAGACAGTCACAGGCTCATGATTAATGGCTTAAGGGTCCACCGTGACCCCTCTGACACCAGTGTGTGTTGACCTGGCTTCACACATGTGCCAAAATTAGGCTCCATCGATGTCCGCTGAGGTCGTCTCGTCAGCGTGCCAGGCACCTCCTGTAAACGAGGGAACTAGTAGTGATACCAGAGGCCAAATTGAAAATTTAAATCGTTTGTTCCCTCCACTTTTCACTGACTGACACAAATTGGAACCAGATCATCTCCTGGTGTTGCTCCCCCCCAAAAAACCTATCCCCAAGCAATAAGGGGGGGATGGGAAAGTTGGGTTGGGCGGTCAGAGGGGAAAGGAGGGGGCATTCGGGAGAGAGGGGGACCTTTCAGCTTGCCTGAATATGGACAAACTTCATTATTTCTTCCAGCCCTCTGTCCAGTCTTCCCTTTTCTTTCCCATTGTACTCCGTGTGAATGAGGTTGCCTGGGTAACGACGGAGGAAGAAAAAAACGCCCCGTCGGAAAGCAGGCGGGTTGGGGCGGTGGTGCTGGGATGGGGGGTGGGGGGGGGGGTGGGTGCTGCATGTATATGTAGAAAACATTTCTAGAGAAACGCCCGGCAGCTTTCAGGGTGGCGGGAGAAATGAAAAAAGGGGAAATCCCAAAGTAAATGAATTTGACGAGTCCATATCGACCACGCCTGATTTCCATGTAAATGAAGTGGCGAGGGCGGGGGCCCTCTTTGTTTCCCGTTGGCCCCTGGGGGCCTTCATCATACCTTCCTTTGATAGCTGGCGTTGCCCATTAGCCCTGCAGCACAATCCCAACGCGGGGCCATCACACCCATCGCTCTCATTAAGGGCCAACCCCCTGCTGTGAACCAGGACTCTCAATGGAGCTCAATGAAATCAGTGGCGCCACATTGTCAGTTTACAGAGGGTGCTAATGATCAAAAGTGACATTGCCTGTGTTTTACCAAACCTGCACTGTAAGCCAAACCGAATCTGAAACTGAACTCAAAACAAACTGGCCACCAGATTTAGAGCTCAATTTGTCACATTATAAGCACATCACAGAGTACTCAACTCAACTGGCCATGTGTTGTGCAGTGACAGAAACACATGTAAATATTAACGTGTCATCTATAATCAGCAGTCTGACTTGAAACCTTGAGTCGTTGTGCGTGAACAATGGGGTGTAAATAAGTGAGCAAGGGCAGGTCTCCGGTCTCAGTGCCGCCAGCCTTGATTGAAAAACAAACTGGTGCAAATGAAGCATGTAATCAGATTATGGGTGATACCCTGGGGAGGCCGAGGGGCGGGCTGGGAATACAGGCAGCGAGGCCAGCGGGAGCGCTGACCAAATATCTGGAGTTTACATCAACAGCAACACTTACTGACGTGTGTTTAGTTTAGTGGAGCTATATGAATGGGGGCCTGGAGAATTACGGTAATGGGAAAAAAACACGCACATGCCAGAAAGATATGATTGAATGCACGTGAGTAAGGTAGGCATATAGGTATACATACTGTAGTCATTTGCAAATATGCGAATCAGCCGCATAATTTAAGCTTTGGCAGCAATGTGGTGTGACTGTGACATGTCCCTCAAAAGGAATAAAGTATTTTTTACACTTTGTCGCCAAAATATATAAGAATGCTGTAGTTCTCACCTGAAGGCTCCTCAGAGCTGATGTACGTTGCAGTAGGAGACGCAACTGGGATCTCTGTGAGAAAGAGAGATGAAAATAGACATTTAACATACTGTACTGTACTGCTAAGCAAGCAGAATAAGTGAGACTTCTATGATGATTATATTTACAGTATACATGGATACATTATATGTGGACTTGTGGAGAGCTCAATTTCCGGGTTATTCTCCTTAGGCTAACCCTTGGAACAACTATGAAACGATTTGAATGCATTTGTGTTTAATGCAGCTGATTTTGACAGATGGATAGAGATGCATTATGTACTGAAGTAGCTGTGTGTTGCACTGTAAGGTGCAGCAATCCAAGGGCTCCGGTGTCGTTTCAAATTAGAGTTGGCAATCACAAAAACTATTTTTTATATATCAAGCTATTAAAACTAAAACACATTATATCTGCAGTATACGAGAAACTAAATATGTCCTACTCGAATTCTAATTCTAATTTCCTCTAACTTTGACACTAAATTTGTTACCTTTCCCAGCGAAATTAAAGAAATCCAATTCGAGCAGGTTCACAGGTTTAATTTATCGCAGGGGACCCTCGCCAAGCATATCACTGCGATGCTTGTTCCACAAAGGCCTAGTCCAATTTCCACACACAACTTTATCAGAAAATGTAATGCCAATTGAAATACTGTAACATACTGGACCATTGTAAATGTCTACTAAATGTCCGCCCAGACATCAGTTTAATCTTATCAAGTCATGCCAGCCAGCTATTTGTTGGCGGCGCGAGCTCTAATGGCGACGAGCTAGCCTTCTCTCTTTCGATGTGGCTTCGGTGATTGTTGCCAAGGGGCTGGAATCTGCAAGCAGCAGATATAGCCAATAAACATATCAGCCATCATTCTATTGGACTGGCTCGCTCTGGGGATTTATAGGGAGATGGACTGTTAGCAGTGTTGACGGCACCCAGGGCCATGTTAGGCTAGCCGTAATGGTCTGTTTATCCAAGCTCTGGTGGGTTCAAAAGCCAAATAACCCTCCAAAATAACGGAACAGGGATAGAAAAAGACATACGTACAGTACAATTGAGTGTGAGCCATCATGAATTCATGCATAACAAGCATGTTACTGTTACTTTTCGGGTTGTTTTGTAGGACACTGATCAAAAAGCCCCACCAAGTGATGGAGCCAGGGTTTCTGTGGTTGGACTGGCTGGACCACTGTATGGGTGGGCTGACCGGGATGAGTGTGTGGTCTGGGGATGTGCCACTGTCTGTATGCAGATAACATGGTGACCTCAGTCACAGGCGCGCCTACGTCCAGAAAGCCTCGCTTTGCGTCAAAACGTGTTTCATGAAGAATATGGTTTTTGTTATGTCGTCCAAGTGTCAGTGAATTAAAATGCTGGCCACACCTATGTGGTAATCATGGGTCAGCGTACTGTGGATTAGAATGGTTTTATGTCAGGCTGTTTAGTGCAGAAGATGAAACAGATGCAGGTCTTACTTATGCAGGGAGCGATTGGAGAGCGGCTCTGCTGGTAGCCCTTGGCACAGCGGTTACAGGTGATGCCTGTCACTCCATCCTTGCAAGGACACTGTCCTGTTGTCTGGTTGCAGGTCTTCCCAGCAGCACCGACTGGGTGGCAATCACATGCTACAGAGAGAGAGAGAGAGAGAGAGAGAGAGAGAGAGAGAGAGAGGAAAAACGGAAAGAGTGTCATCAATCTGAACCAAGTAAACAACTTGTGATTTGAAATATATTTGTTTTATAGCTGTATGAGTCCCAACACACGAGTGGTTTACGAGACAGTCACTATTGCAAAACAAATATCAACTTTCATATATTTCTATGTTTGGCATGGCCTCCGCCCTCCGCTGACTCCACTTATTCCATAAAATGAAAGAAAAAGTAATATAAGCGCTAAGAACTAGTGAGAAATTGCTCACGTTAGGAGCGCTTTCTCTTCCAGACCTCCACAGATGCAGAACTGGGCCTCGCACCAATGTAAAACCTCAAACAAATTACCCTGCTTCCCTCCGCCCATAATGACCATAGGATATGTACTCTGTTTGGTCGGTCCAGGCTGGAAGGCACGCATACTGGACTGTACGAGTAAATAACTTGATTAGGTATAGAATTTCAATCTCACCACACACAGCATCTGTATATTGTGTGCATGTTTTGTGTGCGTGCGTGTGTGTGTGTGTGTGTGTGTGTGTGCGTGTGTGTGTGCGTGCGTGTGTGTGTGTGTGCTTGCGTGCGTGCGTGTGCATGCGTGTGCGCGTGTTGAGCCTTTGTGGGCAGTCTTTGTGTTCTCCTGTCCCGTGGTGATCCGGCGTAGACAGGCTGTGTGCTCTTCAGTTGGAGTTTCCAATGTAAAGCTCTTTGGCAAAGAGCCCCTCACAAATACAGGCTGCATAATGTTACCCATTAATGGGCGAGTGGAACGCACTTCAAAGTCTGTTGAAGCTGTTAGTCGGGAGGATTGCGCGTTAAATGTGAGAAATTTCGCTCTGTGCGTGTGCTCTGCCAAACGTTTACCATAAAGCCAGCGTTTGAAGTGGAAGCCCAGCCTGGCCATTAGGCCTGCATGTGTTTCATGTACAGGAGGAGTCATTTGAAAATTGCTTGAAGTGGTCCAAGCGAGACCAGAGTTAGCCCGCTATTAGCTTTAATTCAAGAAGCGTCATGAATATTAGGAGACAAAATAGCTGTTCTACAAACTCATTACGCATCACGAGGCAACATGTTGGGAGCTTGTAGATTTGCTAGTTTAAAAAAGATCATCCATAATGAAATTGCCCAACTGGGACAGCAGGTTCAAAGTGGATAAATGCTATAAAACATTTTTAAACAAGAACCTACCATCTTTGTTATTTTGTTTCTCCTCAATTCGCAGCATTTCGTCAAGTTTATTTGTCAAAATCAATTTTACAATTCTTTGTGAAATGGCTGTTAGGGATTTGGCCTCTGCGTCCAGCCGTCCACTGAGATGCTGATCCCACTGAGAATGCATTCTTTGCATTAGAAACACAAAGAATCTGAAAGCCACAAGTGCTATAAATTCATCATTGAGTAAGTCAGCTCAAAATTAAAGTATAAACAATGATGTCATGTTTTTAATCAATTCAACCATCTCTCACCAGGATGTTGTTTTGACTTCTACAGTATAGCACTCAGTGGACATACTGTAAACTGATGTCCATGTGCTTATCCAGTATTGTGTCTTTATCTGTATCTACGATACTAGCATACACACAAACAGCAGAACATGTGCTCAAATGCACTGCATGCTTCGTCTGACTTGTTTATTCTCTGGGTATCGTGGAACTAAAGCCTTGACAAATGACTTTCTAATACAGGGTGGGGACCATAACAATAAAATCGAGAACATAAAATCCAATGACATTATGTCACTTTCTGTCCCTCCCTGTGAAGTTTTGTACAGTGATTTTAGGAATCTGGAACGAAAAGTTAATGGGCTGTCAATGTAATTAGACAAAGATGTCATATTCAGGGGTGAGCGAGGGGCGCAGGGCTAAAGTTCCTGCGCTGGTCTGTAGCTCCCAGAAGCAATTTTTTGTAGGTACGGTTTCGACCCGTGTGGATCTTTGTATTTATTATAATAGGTCTGTATTATAATATTACAATATAGTATAATATACGTCTAATATACATTGCTTCTGGGAACTACAGACCAGTGTGTGAACTGCCTTCTTTAATTTCCATCATAATACATTTTTTTAAGAAGTAGTGAAAATAGAAGATCCACAAGAATGCAACGCTGTGTGAAGCAACACTCCGTGAGCTTGTAGGTCTGTTATTTTCACAGGTTTGGATCAAATTATTTTGGGTCTTGAGATAAAAAAGTTTAGGAACCACTGCTCTACACTCTCCCCAGACCAAACAGTAGGGGTGGCGGCGACAGGGACTGCACAAAAGATGGGGGGAATTGACGACGGAAGAATCTTTTTTTGGAACGACTAATATGTCGAAAAATGAAAAAGAACAGATAACTGATATACTAATATATCATATTCATAATCTACACTGGGAAGCTATCAAAGTGATCACACTTGTGACGCTGACCATGACTCCTCCCCCCCTATAGCTTCTGGTCTACTACACAGGGAGCAATCTGGCAACATTGATTGATTTCCCATTGGTCGCTGGGGGTGGGTGTGAGGAAGGGCTGCTAAGAGGTTGTGGGCTGGGGGTGCAGTGGACTGTGTGCCAGTTTCACCACTCCAGGCCTTAGAGTATTCTACTGCCAAGTGGACAGGGGGGGGGGGGGAGGGGGGGGTCTATAGAACAAACAGTTAAGGCCAGTATGGCCCATGTTTACACTGTGTTTGATGAGGGGCGAAGTCGTTAATCTGGGAAATAAAGCACGAGGCATTCCACACTGCCACCGGAGACACAGGGGCTCCCTGCACCTTATAGCGCAGCTACGGTATGGAAGTGCCATTTCTTTCCCACCCATGTCTACTTTCCCCGAGTGGAAAAGCGGACATTTTGTTGATGTGGGGGGTGCTGTTGGCCATGTTGGGGATTGGCGGGGGGCTCTCGAAGATTGGAGAATGAAAGCAGACTTCCTCTCGGCTTCTCTGGCGCGGCACTATATTTCCTGTCCAACAACAGCAGAGCGGGATGGTTGGCTGAGTTGAACAATAAATACAGCGGGCCCTAACTGATGTCACGTAGCCCTCGCCTTGTCACCTGAGGAGGAGGCGGCGATTGGTCTGTTTAGGTTTGATCCCAATGCACCGAGCTGGGCTCGGCGGAGGGATGGGCAGGAGGGGGCTGGAAGTCTTCAGGTGGCTGAGGAGATCTAGGGATGTGGTTAGATCATTAGGAAAGTAGAGAATGGCTGTAACATTAACCTGCTCTGAGCTGTACCTCCTCCTGAACCCAACTGCTCCTCAAATATAGCTTATGAAAATATTTGGGCTGGCACAGAACAGTGCAACAATGCTGCTACGAGCCATTAGTCTCTCTTTAGGGAAAGTGCACGAGATCTATCAAACTTGAGTTCTCAGCACCACACTGCGACTCAGCAGTATCTGACGTAAGAAATGGACAACAAAATAATAATAATTAAAGAAAAAATTATATTGCCTTAAGCCTTAAGGCTGCATGCAATTCAAAGGGCTTTATTGGCATGCTCTTATTCTGTGAGCAATGAAATAATAAGGGTGTATTAAGAGAGGGGTCTGTTTCTTGTTGCATGCAGTAGGAAATGTATTATATAGCAGTTCCTGTCACTAGCTAAATGGTAGTGGTACACCGAGGAGGAGGCCATTGGAGGATATAGTATTCCGGGGTCCTGCCATGAACCAATGGGAGTTCAGCTGTGGACATGGTCAGAGACCACAGTATGGCATCTGCAGTTCTGCACATAGTCGCTCATTTGTCACCGTAGTGGAGAAAGGCTGCAAATTATACACAATGGCATCCGACATGTATTATTGTTCTTCAATAGCGTGCTGTGGAAGCAAAATTTCAAAGACTTACCATCTCTGCTGTCTGGAAGAAACCACCTAACTCCAAAATGTAAATTTTTCAGGAAATGAAAAAACATCCAGCTCAAGTGCTTTTTAATACTTTTCATTGGTTCAATATTTTTTGAACCAACACATACAAATAAAAAAATAAAGATGGCTAAACGGGTGGAGAAAGTTTGAATTAGGTGGTCGATTCACCTTGGTCTATTCGCACCTTCCTACCTACATGACTGCCTGCCTAAATATGTCCCAAACCGCCCCCTAAGGTCTTCCACTGCTGGCCTGCTCGCTTTGCCTAAAGAAATGGCAACAAAAAAATACAGCTTTTTGCTTCTACGGGCCGACGGCATGGAACAAGCTCCCACTGTACCTTCGTCAGGCAGCCTCTGTAGACATTTTTAAAGCACAGCTCAAGACCCACTTCTACAACATTGCTTTTAATTGATCTTTTATTTTTTGTTATTCATGTCCTCACTGTATTGCATTACTGCTTGTTTTTTAATATCTTTGCCTTGCTTTTCTTTTTTTTCTCCATTGCTCTGTAAAGCACTTTGAGCTGCATTTCATGTCATGAAAGGTGCTATACATATATAATTATTATTATTCAGGACAGCAACGATATACTAAACGTATCCTACACCACACCGTGATTTATGAGTTTATTATTGCAGTTTGAAATCCCCTCTGGAACTGCATTCTAGGACAGGACAGGTTTCCGTTGTTGGCTGTTCTCATCTTTTTCCAGGGAAACCCTCATAACAATGCATGCACTGGGAAGTGGCACGTTAAACTAATACAATATAACCAAAGGAAATATTGTTCGAGATTTTTGCCGCAATTCTAAACATTACAAAAGTAATCTTTACCTATCTGTGTGTGTGTGTGTGTGTGTGTGTGTGTGTGTGTGTGTGTGTGTGTGTGTGTGTGTGTGTGTGTGTGTGTGTGTGTGTGTGTGTGTGTGCGCGCGCGTGCGCGTGCGTGTGTGTGTGAGAAAATGAGTGACAGGAGTTTGTTTGCTCTGTGCCTCAGAGACCGAGGTACGGAGAGACAGACGGAGCTCTGCTTTTGTCTCCTCCAGTCTCTAATCCTGGACAGCTTGGTCTCAAACCTGACACAGCAGAGTGCGCACGCCTGTGTGTGTGTGTGTGTGTGTGTGTGTGTGTGTGTGTGTGTGTGTATGCATGCAATATGTTCCCGTGTGCTGCAGGTTTGAACAGGGATGTGGAGACTAGATGATGAGCTTGTCTTTTCTTGGGTGGATCAGTTCGCAGCTCTGACCTGTTTGTTATGCTTGTGTTGTCAGGGATTCACAGAGGAACCCCGGCCCGCTCGATAGAGCCACACGGGTCAGTTCACTGACACACACACACACACACACACACACACACACACACACACACACACACACACACACACACACACACACACACACACAGACACACACACACACACACACACACACACACACACACAGTGCACATGCAGGTGGGAGATTTTCTTCTCACCCCTCAAAGAATCCTTTCAAATTCCAGTGTGAAACATGGTGCATGATATACAATCTTTACTTCAAACATAAAGATTTTGAAGACCAAATCATGAGTTGATTTATGTCCTGACTACATTCATATGACTTCTCATGTAGTTTCAAGTCTGCAGTAAATAGAGTAACGATAGGAAAGTACAGGATAAGTGCTACCAAATGTGGTATTACTTGGATAGATTGACAACGGTTTGAAATAGGTCGATTTCAGTCAATTTAAATTATAAGGCATCACGGTTCAAAGTTTTGGAATGGATTCAAAGATTTTCACACTTTCTCGTCTCAAAATACATCTTTGGAAAAGTAATTTATGTTTGGAATAGGTGGGTGATAGATGGTTTAAGCAGTCACACGTGGCCTGAGTCAAAATAATTGGACACAAAGCACCTGTTGTGTATCAAGCTAATCGATGCACAACCAAACTAGAAAGGTGCCTCTTGGAGTGCTAATCTCTCCCAGGCTGGGTTGCCTACACAAGACTGTCACTCGTAGGGTAGCCTCGGAGACTGCAGGCGTGTTGTTTTCAAAGAAGAAAAAACGCCTGGGCGAGAAATGCATGTGAATGGGCATATGAGCGAAGTGAACCTTGTATCTTCGCAGAGTGCAGAGAGGGGCGTCACTCCAAATGTGGTGACATCAGGGGGGTGGGGAGGTGGGCACATAGGTTGGTGAACCAATAGGAAGTCCCCGGCGGCTCCAGCCGGGAAATGGTTCCGCCCCTCTATGCCCAGAAAAGCACA
Source organism: Protomyctophum parallelum (assembly GCF_964188405.1). Classification (NCBI taxonomy): domain Eukaryota; kingdom Metazoa; phylum Chordata; class Actinopteri; order Myctophiformes; family Myctophidae; genus Protomyctophum; species Protomyctophum parallelum. Next base: position 33,391,139 of record NC_139708.1, on the reverse strand, counting down.
GGCTTGTCATAGTATAGAGGGTGCAACCACATGCAATCTTTTTGCGTTTGTGGGCAGAGGTGTGCATTATAGACAAATCACAGCAGCTATGATTGCGCCCAAAGCAGCACTCCGCGGATGCGATTGCAATTTGAGTTTATGTTGATTAGATGTTGCATTCATGATAATCTGGTGTTTGTTGTAAGAAATAGGCCTCTACAACAATATGGATGGTCACAATTTTAAAGGTGACCATCACAAGAAAAAAATGTAAATACATTACGGGTAAAGTCAAATTGCTTTTGGCTCTGGGTTGATCAAATCTGGGGTAGATTGGACACATGCAGCGTTCATGCTTTTTGCATTTTTTTTTTTGTCCCGCGAAGCCAATCATATCCAATCGGAAAGTAAGGAACTGACTGACACATGACCTGCTGATCACATTATCACATCTCCAGAGTACCGTAGTAGTAGAAAAAAGTGAAGAAATGGGCCTATATAGGCAGTTGTGTCATGATTGTCTTTTTATTTAATTTATTTGAATTAATCTATAACTCGCCTATAACTATCTATATCTATAATCTATAGATTATAATAATTTGCCTATAAGTCTTCACCATTTCAGGCTCTCCTGTGTGAGATGGCCTGCATGGGGCTTTGTGGCTTTGTCTCTGTTGTAACCCTGTGCAGATGCTCCTGTAAGCTGGCCTTGGGCAAGTTTCTGGGGTGCATATCTTTGGTCCGACGTCCTAAGAGTCCGTCACACAATAGTCCGACACCCTATACCCCATACCCTAACCTAACGGTACCCGCACGCGGAAGCCACGGGTGAGTCTTAACCTGGCCACGTATGTCGGAGCCACGAGTGAGACTTAAAACCCTGTGCAGATGCTCCTGTAAGCTGGCCTTGGGCAAGTTTCTGGGGTGCATATCTTTGGTCCGACGTCCTAAGAGTCCGTCACACAATAGTCCGACAACCTATACCCCATACCCTAACCTAACGGTACCCGCACGCGGAAGCCACGGGTGAGTCTTAACCTGGCCACGTATGTCGGAGCCACGAGTGAGACTTAAAGGGACACTTCACCCTTTTTGCAAAAACATATATGTTAATGACGTTAAGAAGCTTTAGAACACTTTCATGGGGGTCTTTATGTGTGTAATATGTGGTTTTAGATATTTTAGATTGTAGCAGTGAGCCCGGTGTCTCTGATGTCATGGACACTGGGCTCACTTCCTTCCTGGACTACATGTTGTCTCAGTAAGACAGATCTCCCCCTATCCACAAGGAGGAGCAGAGCGCCAAAGAATTATGGGAATTGTAGTCCAGGAAGGTAGTGAGACCAGTGTCCATGACATCAGAGACACTGTGCTCACTGCTACAATCTAAAATAGCTAAAACCACATATTACACACATAAAGACCCCCAGCAAAGTGTTCTAAAGCTTCTAAACATCATTAACATATATATTTTTGCAAAAAGGGTGAAGTGTCCCTTTAACCGGCCACGTATGTCGGACTAGTGGTACATCTGACTAATGTACGCCCCCATGTTTTTATAGCCCTCTATGCAGTAGTGACAGTGTTGTCCAGCCATGTGGTTGTTACCGGTGGTTGCTGTAATCCTAAAAGCCTGGGTACCGAGGCTACTGTAACCCTATTACCAACCAACTCTCCAGCCATGGTGTTGTAACCCTCAACCCTGTTACCTTTGCAGGCCCTCCTGTGTGAGATGGCCTTGGTCATGTCTCGGTAGTAGCCCTCCTTGCAGTAGTGACAGTGGCGCCCAGCCGTGTTGTGGCGGCAATTGAGGCACACGCCACCGCTTCTCCGTCCCGACAGCTTGTATAGCTCCATGTTGAAACGACAGCGACGGGCATGAAGGTTACAGTGGCAGGCTGGGGACAGGAAGAGATAAAAAGAAAATCAGTCAGATGGAGATGAGTGACAATTAGTTTGAGGTGTCCATTTTCTTCAAACAGCTAAAATAGTCGATCTACAAGCTCACAATTGCTATTTTAGAAAGTTTTGAATAATTGTTTTTACTTTTCGGAACTTTTTCAACCTTAATGATATGCCCAAGAACGCCAGATTGAAAGTGGTGAAATAAATACCAGAGGTATTCAAATTGACTGCAGTGAAGAGACCAACAGCATCACAGCAAAATCCGGTGAGTTAATGTAACTGTAAGAATGGACTCTTGGAGTTACATTATTACCGTTTTTGGGCTGTGCAGCTGCAGTGAGATCAGATAGGCTGAGAACATTAAACTGCTCTACTGTAATGTCACAACAGTTTGGTCTCCTGAGATTTTTTATAAACAATGGATTATTAAAACAGTGGTTCTCAGTGCAACCCTCAGCAGTCCTTGTGAGAGCTCCAGGGGCATCCCAGCTAAATTATTGATAGTTAGGAACGACCCTTACAGACCTGTAACTGATGTATCAGTGTTAGAGGTCTAATTTAATAAAAAAATGTGGGGTCCTTGAGATAAAATAAAAAAGTTTGAGAGCAACTGTATTAAAACAGATGGCGTGGGCTGGTCCAGCTTGAGAGTAATGGAGCCACTAAAACAAAAGAGTCTGGTTCACGCTTTCCTGAACGCTCCCCCCCCCCCCCCCCACCACCTGCTTATGAATTTAACCTCTGAACCGCCAGTGACGTCAGACAGGAAAACTCTCTTCCTCTCTCTCACACACACATCTGAGTGACTGCTGCAACCTGTTGCATTTATGATTTATTAGCATCACAGCTATAGTTCTACAGTTTAATACTGAACCCCAGGATCAATATTGAGTTTCTCAGGTTTCCTGTTGACCCTCAGTAGTCTACAGGAACTCGGGTGTTTGTGCCGTGCATTTGCGTGTATGTGCGCCTGTGTGTGTGTGTGTGTGTGTGTGATATTTGTCCATGCTCCTGAAACTCTGTTGTGTTAGAATGCCCAAAATGTCTATTGTTGAGCTATAACGGAGAGCTCTAGTGTTGACATATATTTCATGCAGTGACATATATTTCATGCAGGCTACCTCTTATCGAGCAGTAGTGGTACTACTGCTATACCTGACGACAGGATCTAAATGTCTCCATGGAATAGCAGGGAGATCACCTCACAGCGTTTGTCAGACATTTACATACTCCATACAGATTGGTTAAAATAAGGTTTTATTCATTTTAAAAAGTTATGGATTACAGCTTGCAATGAGAGCATGGAAGCATTCACAGCTCCTCATGTCATTCATCGCTCCATCAATGGGTCCGCCTGCAGAGTTATTACAGTGAGATCTGAGCGGCAAAATGGACGCATTATGTTCAGCGTTTGTCAGACATCTAAATGAATCACGTACGAACCATCTCCCACCTGCCATACGGGACCAGGGCTGACAGGTGGGTGGGATTCAAAAACACTCCATCTGAAGGGGGCTTATTGGGGGGGGGGGGACTCGCACACATACAGAGGTGTTTGGCAGCTGTCACAGGCTTGTCTCCCACACCTCCCTCCCCAGGGCTGATCAACACACTCACAGCACAGCTAGACCCAAGAGGCTTTGAGGTGCACGCACGCACGCACGCACGCACGCACACACGCACACACGCACACACACACACACACACACTTACTTCACGGCCTTCTTATCCCAGATGTTATCTCCACTTAGGGGAAGTGTGAGGAAAAATGCAGCAGGGCTTTTTTTCACCAGTCGGAAACAGAGAGGAATGCTCTTAGTCGTCGGAGCAGAGCAGAGGGAAGCCGCCCATGCTGGTAGCGGACTTAAATCTTGCCAGTGATTCATAGGATTCATAGACATACATGCGTTCACTGCAACCATCATATCAAAGAATGTAGTCATATCCTATAACAAGTTGAGTTCAATTGTAAAATTAAAGTTACATATTTCAGATTTTTTTTTAAATAAATGTGGGGAGGACTGTAGGTACTAAGTTGGCCTACTGGCACTGTGCATTGTACGTTCTGTGCTGATCTGTCCAGCGGGTCTGCACGACTAGCTCCGGACACACACAACGCACAGCCTCAGTGGTGGTGGGCATTGGGCAGAGACTTTATGTGGTGGGCATTGGGCAGAGACTTTATGTGGTGGGCATTGGGCAGAGACTTTATGTGGTGGGCATTGCAGGGCAGAGACTTTACAATTGCGCCACCCGAGCGCTAACCCACACCAGACTTCTGAACAGTTTTCAGCTGGCAAGCATCATACTGCTGAACAATCGCTGGGCCACTTAACCATGCACATGAAAACTGTGAAATTTACATTCAGTATTAATGCTGCCATTTGTATATGCTGGATATGTTCTCCACCTGCACGAGAAGCATTTCTGCCACCTATTCATTGCAGTTGTTTTAATCATGCATGTACATTGGACCCGGACTGCAAATTAGATTTTTAACTGTTAATGATTTGAACACCCTGACCCTAAACTTCTTTATAATAGACAGAAAGACTACCCTTTCAATCTTATATTTTTGTTTAATCGTCTCTTCTGTTCTTATTTCTTGACTGAATTCCATTATATTTTTACCTGCATTTTCTTTGTTTTTTGTTTTTGTCTGGGAAGCACTCTGTGAACTTGTTTTTGAAGAGTGCTATATATATGTAAATAGGTCGCAGTTATCTATGAAACCTTGCGTTTTTGACACCTAACCCACAATCCCCGTCACTCTGTCACGTCATCTAACTCAAATCCCTATCTCTCACCCCAGGCAAGCCCCCAAGTCATCGTGACATCACGTGACATCAGCCCCCTGGTCACCCCATGCAGGCAAGCCCCCAGGTCTGGCCAGAACTAGAGTTCTCAAGAGGCCCAAAGATTAAGGCCCGGCCCTACCTGGGCCCTCATCAAACCTGTGCATTCAATACACTGCCCCTGCTGCCACCCTTATATCTCCATATATGGAGCTGACCTGTTCTGACATTCCATATCTTGATCTGACCTCATCACACCCTGTACACTCAAGATACGCTCCATATATGGCCAGTTCACGCGACCTTCTCGCCCTCAGGGGTCTTACTGGTAATAATAATAATTATTATAATATACTAACCATTTATGTAATTTCCCACTCAATAACCTACTGTCTACAGCTCAATGAACGTGCCTACACCGCAGCTTGCTCTCAAGCTGGAACCAGTGATTTTAAGTTAACACTTGGATCTCCCTCTGAAGTGCTGTAGGACATTTGTCACGGTGGTATATGGAGGTTCTGCTACTTCTTGTGACAAGATTTGTTTGTATGTTCGTATACCTCCTAGGTTGGTTAGTCTCTTCAAAACGATATCACCGCTTTTGCTGCTGGCATAATGAAGCCTTGGTCAGAATGAGGAAACAAAACTAAATATATCATAGCCACCTTGAATGTCTGTCCTTTGTGTCTGAACTTTCTTCAGCTAGTTAAAATAAATAATATATTAGAGGTGCAAGAACATCCAAAAACTATTCTGACATGCAATGCGTTAAGTTCTGAATGACGTCATTTTGTCAATGCTGTATTTTGTGTATTGTGTGTGTGTGTGTGTGTGTGTGTGTGTGTGTGTGTGTGTGTGTGTGTGTGTGTGTGAGAGATGATAAATACGTGCATTATCAGCATGGCTGTCCTCAGGCCCTCCTAATGAGCACTGTGTGCTCTCCTATCTGCTCCACACATCCCACACATCCCACTGTGCTCTCGTGGTCAACTAACTGGCCAGCAGCGACAATGACCCAAGTGCTGATTAGCTGTAACACAGTGTCCCTTTCTGAGCATCTGTCACGCAGAACGCACACACGTGCACGCACATGCATCAAAATTCTATACTTATTCAAGTTATTTACAAATAAACAACTTATACAAAAAGGGTGATTTTTAATGAATAGTGCTACTTGCTAGTTGTTGCTGTACGTCTACATCTGAAATACACATGAGCAATATGTGGCTCAGTTATATTCATAGAGCTCATAAAAAAACTGTTACTCAGAATACACATTGCATTTCTGGCTTTTCAGCTCATAATGGTGTGTGTGTGTGCATGTGTGTGGGTGCACAAGCGTGTGCGTGCGTAATGTGTGCCTGTGTTAGTGTGCGTGTCTGTCTGTGTGTGTGTGTGTGCACACACACAGGCACATGCCAAAGCAAGCGAGCCTTGGCTCGGGCAGCACGCAAAAGTTGTTTGGTAGTTTTATAACATGTAAAGCTAAACTGACTTTTTATTAACATCTAACTGTACACACGCCCGTTGTAACTGCCAATATTAATGTGGATGATGCGAGCGATGCCTGGAAAGCTCTTTCTGTGTGTGGGCCTGTGTTTGCGTGTGCGTGCGTGCATGCTTTAATTTCATTTCAAGGGCCTACTACTGTACCCAGAGCTATGCTATTCCAATCTATTAATTTCCGAGTACCCTCCAGCAGCCTCGCTGAAGGCAGGGCTGCTGCATGGTGTGTGGGTAGGACACTCATGGAAACGATCCGTCCCACAGCTTAGCGGAGGCGGTTTCTCGCTCTGTCTGCAGCAGAAAGCACATGCACTTCAGAAACAATCACAAGTCTGTGCGTGATCTCTATTGAAAATTGGTCATGGACGACGGTCCCGGCAACTCTGCAGCAGCAGAAGCATGCCAACACTGTCAACAGGTGTCTGAGATCTGACCAAACATGCATCCATGCGTGTGTCGTGTGTGTGTGTGTGTGTGTGTGTTGTGTGTCTCGGAGGAGACCCGAGACTTTCTTCACCCTCCCAATAACTGATTGTGGGGGTTAGCAGAGATGGAGTACTCGTAGAGAGGCTGGGGAATTGGGAATTGGCTTTACTAAATTATTAACTATTTTCTTTTGTCTTGAAGGGGCATGTTTTGTGCAATAATAGTCTTTGTATTACTGTATGTCTGCCCTGTGATCTCTGAGATTTATATTATTGAAATTACAATAAAAATATTTTGAAAAGAAAGAATACAACAAACACTATATAGCAATATACTATCACAATATAGAGCTTTTTAACTTATTTTAACCAAAGAGAATCACTTACACTAACTTTAATACAATATAGGTAACACAAGTGCAGCGGTTGGAAGTGGTCTCCTCCCTGGATCTGTGGTCCTGTAGGACCAATACTGGTTGAGGTACTGCATGAAAATAAAAGGAAAATATCTCCCCTTTCCCAAATGATTACTCCGTCAGTAGCTCAACAGTAGAAAGTTTGGCAACCCCAGGTGGGACATGAAAGTTACGGATGGTCTCTTTGACACTGAGGGTTTGCACTGTGTCCATGCCTGCATGCGCATATGCCTGCATGAATATGCTTGTTAAGTATTGCATGTGTCTAGACTTCAGACGGATGCGGCGTGTGACCTGCGCAGAGAAGAATGCAGCGCTTGTTCAAGGATCCAGGGCCTTCGGAATTCCAAGCACAATTACTGTTTATCCAGGATCAATTACTCACTCATTGAGTGAAAGCCTGTAATGATAGTCACCCGTATCATGAGTGGGATGACGGGTGCCAAATCAAACAAGAGTTCACATCCCCTCACAGCCAGTGATCTGAGGAAGAGACAACACTGGTGCCTTTAACAGATTACCCCGCCATATCTTCACCACAGCGGTCGGTTTATAAGTAGTTTGATATTTCCGAGTACGTACACATACACAAACATACTCGTACAGACACAGAACTGTACACGTGTGCACGAGTTCGCAGACAAATGCAAACATGGACGCATGCATGGGCCGATACGGTATATGGTGTAGGCATGTCTGCACAAACAGAAATACCCACAAATGAGCATTGTCAATGCATTGTGCTAACGTTTGGGTAAAAACTAAAAAACACTTTTTTTAGGAAACAAATCTATAAGCTCAATACATTGCAACGCATTGAGAGCTTATAGATTTTCTATTTTCCCAATTGTCTATTTTGACGTACAACAAAGTGTAGGGTTTAAGTGCGCTAAAGTTGTGTTAAGTTGTGATGCAAGATATCTTGGATAAATACTACAGTAACTCATATAAACATGTCTAAATTGAAATCATCTCACTGCAGAGCTTCCATGAAGTTCAGTTTGTGCTTACATAACACCTGTATGTGGGTGGTGCTTCTAATGTGTCAGAAGAGCACATTTTCAGAGGGAGGGCAGAATCCATTTGTTTCGGCCGGTCGTTTTAAGGGTCGGCACGATAGGTCGGCCGGTCCGTGGATAGGTCGGCCGGTCGTTTGATAGGTCGGCCGGTCCGTGGATAGGTCGGCCGGCCGGTCGTTTTCTTTTTAAAGTTTTTTTAAAAGTTTTTTTGGGGGGGGACCCCCAGGGACCCCCAAATGGTAACTCTGTCATTTCTCTACCGTTTTGGACGGGGGTGGGCTCGTTGGAATCGTGTCGCCCCCCTGGGGGCGTCTTTGGGGGTCTCAAGGTTCGGGGACCCCCAGGAACCCCCAAATGGTAACTCTGTCATTCCTCTACCGTTTTGGAGGACACCATGTAGAGGACACCATGTTTAGGACACCATGGAGGACACCATGTTTAGGACACCATGGAGGACACCATGTAGAGGACACCATGGAGGACACCATGGAGGACACCATGTAGAGGACACCATGGAGGACACCATGTAGAGGACACCATGGAGGACACCATGTAGAGGACACCATGTAGAGGACACCATGGAGGACACCATGTAGAGGACACCATGGAGGACACCATGTAGAGGACACCATGTAGAGGACACCATGGTGTAGAGGAATGACAGAGTTACCTTTTGGGGGTTCCTGGGGGTCCCCGAACCTTGAGACCCCCAAAGACGCCCCCAAGGGGGGCGACACGATTCCAACGAGCCCACGCCCGTCCAAAACGGTAGAGAAATGACAGAGTTACCATTTGGGGGTCCCTGGGGGTCCCCGAACCTTGAGACCCCCAAAGACGCCCCCAGGGGGGCGACACGATTCCAACGAGCCCACCCACGTCTAAAACGGTAGAGAAATGACAGAGTTACCATTTGGGGGTTCCTGGGGGTCCCCCCCCCCCCCCCCCCCCCAAAAAAAAAAAAACGACCGGCCGGCCGACATATCCACGGACCGGCCGACCTATCCACGGACCGGCCGACCTATCCACGGACCGGCCGACCTATCCACGGACCGGCCGACCTATCAAACGACCGGCCGACCTATCCACGGACCGGCCGACCCTTAAAACGACCGGCCGACGGTGTTTACCGGCCGGCCCGTCGGCCGGAACAAATGGATTCTGCCCTTGCTGGAGGTTCATTCAAAAAGCACTCTTGCACTTTTTCGTTTTTCTATAAAAATCTGAATTGCAATGGAGCATCGATGGGTGAAGTCATGGCTGGGTCTTAATACATGAGAAATGCTGTTTTCCCTTGAAACCAGTAACATTATATGCCTCCATAATGAGGCAGTGAATAAATCAATGATAATGTTTCGTTCTGACAGTCCTCTTGGAGGCAGTTAACTTTCAAGATTGTAAAAACATCACCAATAGTCACCAAATCACATCGATCATTAGACATAAAACTCTATGACACATACCATTATGGTGCAGGCTGCGGATCTCAAAACCTTTCTCCTGTGAACTTCCAATACAGTACAGAGTTTGAACGAGTTTATGGAGAAAGGTATTATACTCTTGGCTGCAGGAACATGGCAGTATATCAGCTGACTCTGCAAGGTTGCCCTGCAACTTTTGATCAAGCCTCACGGATCTCAAAGCCGTTTATTTGATTAAATATATTGGAATAGAACGCATGGCCTTAAAAGGCCATTAATTGCCAAAAAAACTTCTGTGAAGTGTTCTCATAAGATCAGTCAAGCATGTTTCCCCTATAATAAATATTTCTATTGTACAGTGCTAGAACAGCTGCCATTTTGATGAGGGTGAGGTTTTCTGGAATGAGCTTTCCAGCTGATGAATCCTTTTACTAGTTTTAGGAATGCTTTTGATGACTGTAACGGAGACAGAATAATATATAAATGGCAAAAAACAAAACAAAAGGGAATATTATTCCCTTTTGTTTTTATTTAATGACCGGAGGATTTCTGTCTCTCATAGAGCAAGTTTGCACAACAAAATGTGTCGTGCAAATGTCTGTTGATATCGATAGCAACCCTATCACCTTGGTGTTACATAAACACATGAAACATCGAGGCGGCACGCCGATCCGAGAACGTTTAAACACGTTTCCTTTGATCAAGTCAGAGTGATGACATGGTGGAGACAAACATCCATGTTTTAACAGGAGGCGTTTGCATGTGTGATATTATGCTTTTAATGAGGCACACATTGGGGTGTCAGTGATCTGAGCGGGTGCCTCTGTAGCCCAGTGAAATGGACCTTTACCACTTTCTACCTGATATCCCTATTTTGGCCTCTCTCCCTCTCTCTCTATCTCTCTCCCTGTTTCAAATTCTTCTTAAATAATGAAATTCGAAACGTTGTGAGCTGGTAGATCAGCTATTTTCCACCATGCAACACCGTTGTACAACAAAGTATGAAATAAACTTTTAGTGGTTAATTTCACTTACCTACCTTACAAACTCATCTAGCAGTCATCAATCAGTCAGAAAGCTTATTCAGTTTCTTGAAAATATATATGTTTGTACATTTATGATTGCAACAGTGACATTGTATATGGATAATTGTTTATACATTTGTATAGGTCAATGCACAAACTCACAAATAAAAAGATTATATGAAACCAAAATATTTAGCATTAAGAGTCATAGCTGTATTTTGCGTGTCTTAAGTACCAGGTCTTATTACTTAACTTAAGACTTAAGATCAATGCCATTTGGCTATTCTGAGTGGCCAAAGAGCATTGACCACGCCTCCAGGTCTTAAGTTAAGTAATAAGACCTGGTACTTAAGACACGCCAAACACAGCCCTAGATAGACACGATGCTTTCCTTTATTTGGCAGACAATCTTAAGTCTCCACTGCTGAGGCCCAGCAGCACACAGCCAACAGGTGCCATGCTGCCTTCATCTCAAGAGTCCTGGCCCCAGGCCAGTGCAATATAACCGTCACGGAGGGCAGAGGCTAATTGAGCAGTTGAGCTCTGTCAGCGAGGTTGTCTGTCTGTAGCAGAGATGCTATCAGTCTAATGTGACCATCGCAGCCTGCCTGGTGGCAACGCTTCTATTCCCCCCTGGTCACGTTCTGTCCACTGTGTTACCACAACAGCCATCACTCTTGTCCATCGCGTTTCCAAAACGGCACAGAGAGAAACACAATGATCCATCACCCAGCTAACCTCTCACCTTTGAGCGGCTGTCAAGCCATACAAGAGTGCACTTTGTGCCGGTAGGAGAGATAAGAGATGAGTGCTAAGCCGAGCTAATGAATTGGGTTAGTCTATGATGATGAAAGGACCGTCTGAAGCCATGGCCTCCTCCTCTTCACATGAGCTTGAGCACGTTCTTAGGAAAGGTTAGGAAAAATGCTTTGGGTCAATATGCTTGTCTGTGGGTTTAGTCAGCCTAAATGGCTGATGCTATCGGCCGTTTCTCGTCAAATGGCAGATCATGTCAGAAGCCGGGCGGACAGAAGAGATATAACCTCATGCCAAATAAACAGACCCAAACAGATGCACATTCCAGCGTACAACTTGTGTTGTGGGAAATGGTCTCATCAAAATCTATCTGCCAAGTGAAACTGTTAAAAATATAATATGTTAACTCTGGTAACTGCCATGGAACAACAGTTATACAAGTTGCCACCGCGTGACCAGGGTTGATTGCAAGGTACAAATACCTCAGTCATAATAAACTATATATAACAACTTGTTTTGCAAACAAAGTAACACCCCATAGTTCTGCACAGCGAGTAACAAACTGTGACATCTATCAGCTAGCAGAGATGCTATCAGTCTGATGTGACCATCGCAGTCAGCCTGGTGGCAATCTGGGAAAACAAAGGAAAAACACCCTCTTTTCCTTTGAATTTGCCATTAGTCAACAGTCTGTCTCGAGAGACTAGCGTCCGTCCCCCCATGATCATGTTTTGTCCACCTTATACAGTAACTGGTGACATTTCTAATTGGCAGAAAACTGTCTTCAAGGTGGTACTGACCGTAACATTAAGGTTTTCAGATATTGAAAGACTTTTTGTCTACATCTACACCCGGGGTCCTCGAAGTGGGACCCATGGGACCCTCTGTGTTCCTTGAGGGGGTTCCAAATAAACCCTTGCGATGGAGCTTATACAAAACCTTCCGCCGAATTTCCGCCACTTCCCCACCCCCATGTCTTTACATATGTAAACCTGTGATGTCACAATAAAGTTGATTCTGATGGTTAGATCCTCACACACAGATCAGTTACTGTGAGTGTACCAATGGAACCAAATGGAGCAATGGGGGTCCTTGAAAAAAACAATGTTTGAGAACCTATGGGGATAAGTTCTATGGTGTTCACTGAGGACTGTCCTAAGGGGTTCCCTTTACACCAGAGTCTCCCTAACGGGATTCCATTTCGCCACGGGATTAATAGCCGTTTGTGTATAAGTGCAAATAGTGCATGTGAGTAATACAGCATGGAATCCTCTCTCTCTCTCTGTCTCTCTCTCGCCCTGCAGCGTGCGATGATGTCATGGGAGGCGTTCTCCTCCTTTATGAGTCCAGCTCTGTGATCTCTGATGGACATCAATTAGCTGAGCAATCAGCCCTCCCTCTGCCTTTGTGCGCGTAACTCCTCGTAAAAGCGCTCGGTTGCCTGGCTAACGGGGAATGTGGCGTCTCAACATAAACAGCCACCCAAGTCAGCAATGGGCCAGGCTCCCGCTCTGTATGACGTTAGGTAATTCAGTTTCACATTAGCTAACGTAATGTAATGCCAGCCAATGTAATATGACATTAGCTAATACTACTGTAGTGTGGTTTATAGCAAGGCCTGGTGGTGTGTGACTCCGACAAGACCAGTAGTTAATAGGTTTTAATGACGCCAGGCTGGACTGTGGAGACTATATACATTATGCGGTATACTGCAGTGTGTCTTTAAGCCTGATTTATCATTTATCATTATGATGGTGTTGCACGTCAAAAATAGCCTAATAAGCTCTCAATGTGTCATAATGATAGCCGTTGTGAGCTAGTTTGGCATGACACCGGCACCGACAGTGCTACAGTTCTCTTCACATTTACTCGATAATTAGAAAGTAATATAATTATCCCAACTTGGCCGTTTTCACCCCTGTGAGTCAGTCTGTAAGTCTGTCTGTCAGTCCACTCGTCTATTTGAACAGCTGATCTCTGGCACCGTTGGACTGATCAGCGTGAAACTTTGCACGCTCACTCCCTGTAGGCCAAGGAAGGACCAACAGTCCAATTCACGTTTTGGTCTATAACTCTCTATAACACAATCTTTTTTCCATGAATTCCTTGGGTCATGGCGCAACTCCACACAAAGTTCATGGCCATTTGTGTCAGACTACAGTTTCAGCAATTTCACGTTTTCTTCTAAATACCGTACACTCATTGCTATTTACTCCTACAAATTCTGTCCAAAACTCACACAAATTGGAGTCATCTGATAATTATGTATCAGTCCAATTTCACAGGTTCCATTCCAATCGGCTATGACTGCTTTCCAAAAAAAATAGCACTGGGTAGACAACCAGGCCTGGCGGCGATCTGCGCTCAGAGCACATTTCCTGTTTTGATTATGGCAGGTTACACCTACAGAGACATAAAATTACTACTGTAAGATAAAGAGATAACAGTTTCTGCACTTGTACTTTAAGTTAAAATGTACTTTTTTCCTGCATTTCTCAGGCAAAGCCGATAATGTGGTTAATGTGCACACAGATATGTGAATTTGATTTACATCAGATCTTAACCACAATCTGTTTTACATAAAATGTGGGGAAAAAAAGAAGAAAAAAAAACACCTGCCATTCTGGAACAGCAAAACAGTGTAATTGTGCAATCAATAATGATCAGGGTTATACAGTAAGCCCTGCTCTGTGAATGACTGTTGCTGAACGGTGCCAATGACAACACACTATGAATAATAATGCATAATGACCTGCATATCTAAGGCCATTTATCCTCTCGTTCAATGGTTGGAAACAATCCAGAGTTAGAGACGAAAGAGCACAAGTTTGAGACACACGTTTTGCAAAATTGAAAAATAACTTGGAACAGACAGAGAGCGAGAGACATTAAAGGGACAGGAGCAGAGAGAGAGAGCTGTCGAAATAAAGAGAGATAGCGAGAACCCGAAGTAAGGGAGAGACCCTTACCTGTCCATTTTTACACAATCAGCATTAAACTTACACTCAGGATTTTACGGTGTACTTAGTGTAATTGGTGGAAAATGTGCTATTCCCTGCTGTGTCCTAGTAAGCAGGACTGTTCTCATGGCCTCCATGTCTCTCTAACCAGCCTCTGGCTTCTGCACATACTGTATGGGGAACTGCATGTACTGTACAACAGTGGTTCTTAAACATTTTCATGTCAAATGTATATGTATTTTGCCACGGACCCCCATCTAAAAGTCTTTTGGCAGGGACCACCTTAAGAGAAGATTTTGTGTTATTTGTCTCAAAATGATTCCACATTTTCACACTTTGTCAAGATTTTTCAAAATAATCATCAGCTGATGTTGCATCACGATGAGCATGTAGATCTGCTATTTTTGCATAGCCAAAGTAGAACTAGGGTTAGAGTTTGATGCTATATTAACTAATTTTAGGGGTTCCAAGGGAACAACCTGGAACCTCCTCAGGGACCACTGGGCGTTTTGGGACCCCACTTTGAGAAATGTCACTGCAATACGTTTTCTGGCCAACCACGATGGGAATCGATACTGGATTCTGAACTGACCGATTCATTAACACCAAAGTGACCTGTCGGTGGAGTATAGCTTTCTGACCTCTAGGTACAGGACAGTAGGAGGTGCTAGAGTGTAAAGTCCGATATATATATAGGTGGGGTTCTTTATGCGTTTTTTTGCTGTGAGAATTTTCACTTCTCAAGCACTGACCAAATTGGGACACTTTTTGATTGGCAATTAAAGCACTGATTTGTTGACGAGATACGGTGAGACACGTATGACGAACAGACTGTAATGGACACTATTCGTTCTTTACCTCTGTTTATCGTTGCTCTGATGCTTCTTGTTTTTTTTTCTTCTTTTGCCTTGTTTTAGTGTACACAACAGTAATTAAAAAAAAGATATACTCTTTGTCTGTAGCCTACTTAAGCTGCTGTGCCGCCTCTGGGCGACTGATTCCATCCCGCGGGATAATAAAGGTATCTATCCATCTATCTACAAAGCAACACATCACATTGTGATGTTTTGTGAGCTGGTTTCATTTTCTGCGTGTGACAGATTGCACAATGGAGTACACCAGGGGATTATTTAATGTATTTTCCCCCTGTTCAAACTGTTGTTTGTGTCATGAGTAGACTCTACATCTACACAGTGTGTGTGTGTGTGTGTGTGTGTGTGTGTGTGTGTGTGTGTGTGTGTGTGTGTGTTCCGTACAAGACCTCCAAATGCAAAATAAACATAATATGTGGTCCAAATATACTCAGTAGTAACAATTGCACAAGTGTTAAATCACTGTATATGAGGCTTTGTGGTTGGAGTACACTACAACTCCCAGCATCCATGTGCAGTAGGTAATAAAAAATAATAATGTGATAAAATCTGTCATCCTTCAAGCATCATTTCAAGCATCAAGTCTGTCATCCTTGATGCTTGAAATTAAAAAGGTTGATGAACACTGGTGTCCCCAGACCAAACAGTAGGGGTACAGTATGTGCTGACAGAGACTATACACATGGGGGGAATTGGCAACAACAAACAATTGGGGAGAAAATTTAAAACATTTGATGTAAAAAACAAATTAAGTTAAAAAAAAAAGAATCTTTTGATTTATAATGAATTTATATGTTCTTAGAGACCGTGGACCTCTGTAACCATGCAGCCCTCAGTGTGGATCGTCATTGTTTCTATGTAACAAACACCATAAAGCCGGGGGTGGGACATTTCAGCACCGCTCACATCTGGGAGCCGTCTTTGTCACGGATAGAAAATGTGGAGACAGACAGTGGAGCAGATGTTCACCCATCGACTCTCTTAAATCTGTCTCCTGAAGATGGAAAAAAGACAGTGACCTCTGTGACCTCAGGATTTAGAGGTCAGGGTGGACAGTAGCAGGCCACCATGTTGTTTCATTGGAACGAGTCACGTTCTCCGTCAGGATTACGAATACCGGATGCCCGTTTTGCCCGTTTTTCCTCCCGGAATTGTCACCAGTGAGAGGGATAACTTTGTAATATGCTATTGGCTGTTTGTATTCTTATATAAAAAGATACTCCTGTAGAAAGGCTATATTATTTTACTTATATTGACCCTATAAACAATTTAGTATTATTTAGTATATGTAAGGTTTTGCACACTCTTCTTTACAAACACAGGAACCCATAGCTTAAATTTCCCCAAAAGACAAATCTATGCTCTCGTTAGTGAAACGCCATGTTAAAAAATCAAGCAACACTTTTTGGCAGAAGACAGCGTTTGTAACAAACGCAGTGAGGCGATAAGAGAACGTGTTTTCTAGGTCATTATTTGCGTCCGTAGGTCACAGATTACAATGAAAATCTGCAAAACCTGTCGCTTCGTCAGTCACGCCACCATATATGTCCGTCAATCAATCACGCCTCGTGACACGTCACATCTCGTGACACGTCATGCCTCGAGACATCACGCCTCGTGACACGTCACGCCAAAATATATGTCCACCAGTCCATCACGCCTCGTGACACACTGCATATGACTGTCTCCATATATGAAGATCACAACACTGACCTCATCAAACCCTGGATAGCCATACATGGAGAAGACTGGATCATCACCTAGATCTGTATATATGGAGCCCGCCAGCAACTCTACATCTGACCTCAAACCTCAAACCCTTCGATCTCAATATATGGAGCTGACCTGTTCTTACATTCCATAATTGATCCATCCCCACCTTAGAGTTCCTCACCCGTCCTTCCTCTTCGATGTCTCCCTTCTGATACAGTACCTGTACATTCAAACTCTATTAGCCCGCCCCAAAGTTATTAGTGCAGCTGAGCCCGGCAGTTCTCAACAGGCCGGAAGATTAAGACCCGGCCATACCTGGGCCCTCATCAAACCCTGTACAGTCAAGACACTGGCCCCACTGCCACCGTTAGATTTCCATATATGGAGCTGACCCGTTCTGACATTCCATATGTTGATCTGACCTCATCAAACCCTGTACACTCAAGACATGCTCCATATATGGCCATATTTAAAACAATATTTTGTCTTTCAATTAGTTACATTATTTGGCAGTAGATGGTGTTTATGACAATTAAGTTTAATAATGTCCTTGAAAAAAAGCATCTGCAAATCATGTACTGATAACAAGGTAAAAAGCACCACAGACTTCTTTGTATTGCACTGGGCTTTAAGGAACATTCTATTACAGAAAAGAGCATTACAAGATGCATTACCTTCATGCCAGGGTGTTTTTCTTTTCTTTTAGATAAGATTTTGTAATCTCACCATCTACACATTCAAATGTTTACTATGGTTGAGTGGACTGCTTCCAACACTGACAGGCAATGACAATATAAATTAAATATAATGATGATAGCCTAAAGCTACTGTGACAGGTTTAGTGGTTGGACGGATAACAGCCAAAGTTCTTAGTACAAAGTTCTCTTTATTTCCAAGTAACATCACACAGCTTGCCATGCCTAGTTGTAATCGTACCATGGAGTAGACAGCCACATGGAAATAAGATGTGTGGAGTTTATGATATAAAACTTGTCATGACAAAACCTCTATCCTACTCCCTTGAGTGTGGAGGACGGCTGATTTATCTTGTGTGCATTGATTATCTCGATGCACAACAGGTGGGTACTCACATGCAGCTCAGATTCCAATTAGTTTGACTAAGGCCATGTGTGCATGCATGCTTGATTGAGCCATCATCCACCCTACACATACTGTACATTCAATTTATGTTTAGATCACTGTGTATACTAGCTTGAGAAAAATAAATCAATCAACCCTTCTGGCAAGCACTGAATGATGCATCTCTGCCAGGGCTGGAGATTATATTTTTCATTTGACCCTGTGTGTGCGTGTGTGTTTCAGTGCTGCCTGTAACAATAATCAAAATCCACATTTTTATTTTATTTAACATTTTAAGGTCATGATTTAATTCGTTCCTCAATAGAAAATTATAATAATTGAATAATAACAATTATGCTATGCTTCCCTGAACACCTCTGCCAAATACTGCATTTCACTATTGTGTTGGTGGAGGCTGCCCATTGGTCCAACGGTCCCATCATTCCGATTAAGTTCCAAAACTCTGAATTTTTTTAATGAAGCTGTTTGCTTCATTTATGGTCAACCCATTGCAATTCATTTTCACTGAGAAGAGATGTTGCAGCAAGCGAGTTGAATGGTCTCGTTGGTCTGACGTAATCTCTGAAGGTAATGCAGGCTATTCATCCGCAACATTAACTACCAGCTGTGTCATCTTTCTTTTTTTCCCTTCAGACGACCACATGCAGGATACACAAGTAAACTTAGAACAACGTGCTTCCCTCGACAGATGTAGACATGCACGGGATGAACCGAAATCAAGTACGTTGAGAATTTAAATCCTGTTTGTGATGTTTGAAATTGAATATTCATTTGGATCGATTTTCGTTTTAGAATCAAACTCGGGCCACCCCTAGTTTGTGTGTATGTCTGTCCATGTCATATCTCATGTATCATGAAGACCTAATTTTGATTCTTTCTAGTAGTCAGTAGTACAGTACATGAGACATGAGTTGATTGGAGGAGGTAGTCAGCACATCGATTGTCTGGTAGATATGGTAGAGATATCATACATCATGCAAATCAATATGGTGCTTTTGTTTGATCAGTAGCACCTGTCACAGTGGTTTTCAAAGAGGGGACACAAAAAACATTATTGATGAGCCATTTAAACCACTTTCAACCTGGTGTCCCTATTTATTCATGTTATTATTTAATGAAAATAATCATTTTGGTTATTTTTGTTTTTCTTAAGCATTCCACTCAATGGGGGGCTATGGCTATTTGGGGGTCCTTGGCATGGAAAGGTTGGGGAACCCCTGACCTATCAACGTGGGACGAGCCCAGGTCTCCGTGGGGTACATGGGGGATTCAGACCACCCCGCGATGGATTCACCTCATGACGCACAGCTGTAGGCTCTGATAGAATGAACGGCACTTTAAGTTTTAACAGAGAACGGAGAATAAAAACACAGGTTCTGCTGTAGGCCAAACGGAGCGTGTGGTCAGGAGGGAGGCTCTCCAGTCCAGAGGATATGAAAATATCTAGACCTGCACTAAACATCCAAGCAGGGCCAAGCTCTTGTGGGACTTTGGTCGGCTGAGAGTTGGCTCAGTTCCATAACCTCCCCGCTGCGCAGGGAGGTTATTTTAGCACTCCGACACGCGCGCCCACCTCCATCGCCCCCCCCAATGGTGAGGGAACAAGGGATGGAGAGAAGGGGGGACAGGAAGCCTCTAGACCGTAAATCTTGTCCTCTGGGTGACAATCCATCCTTGCTCTGACATGTTTATTGTCCTTTTCTCTCCTCTTCTCCAAGCGCCTATTTATAACGTGCAAACTCCCTACATTGAAATACCTCTCTCCAATGTTTTTGTGGTCATACGTAGGAAGCATTTACCACGATACTGTACACGTACAGTATATCCCAATAATGAAGGATTCAACCCTATTTTCTATTCTCGAGTCTCATGAAATGCCTTTTTATTTTAATAGCCAATGTACAATAGGCCTATACTATGTGAGCATGTTAGATTGGCATTTTTTTTGCAACTTTGGAGATATATTTAACAATAGATCAAATCCAAATTTTACATCCATCCATTCATGTCTCAACATTGGCAGTGATGTTTACAAGGATGTAGAGATGGGATTGAAGGATTCTGGCTGAAGTCAGTACATGGCAGTGTTGAGTTTAACAGCAAATTTTGATTTAGTATTAGTCAGTCTTTTGAATAGAATTTCATTTAGTTTGAGTCATATTTTAGTCATCTGAAAAGTTGTAGTTTTAGTCGACTAAATATACAGTTTATTTGTCCACTAAAGTGAATGTTGGAGAGCCTTGATGGTGTCGTAATGGCGTTTGAATTTACACTTTATTGCATGCTGAAAATAGCCAATCTACAAGCTCACAATGCGCCGCAGCATGGCGCGTTGTGAGTTTGTACATCTGCTACTGTATATTCACAGTCAACACGCAATGCATGTCTAGTTTTTATTTGTTGCCAAAATTGTCAAAATATTTAGTCTTAGTGTTAGTCTTCATATAGCTTACTATTTGTTTCATTTTTCTCAGTGAAAAAAGGTAGTCTACGAACATTTTTCGTCATAGTTTTGTGTACGAAATTAACATGTGTTTTCAGCCGGCAGCAGCCCAGAGAACCAGACCAAGAGATTCATTGAGTGTTTGCTAGGATTCTACATGTCTCTACATCAATCACAGCGAGTGTAAAGCTCATAATGTGACTTAACAAGGGAAACGTTTGGAGCTTACTTTTGGAGGTGGGGGGACGGGGGCTGGGAACTTCGGTTACAGTACGTTCTGCCCGAGAGGAAGGGGAAAAGAATTAATGGCTAATGATTGTTTTCATGGAAACATTGAGAGGTCATTGTGAGTGTTTTCTTACACTCCTTTCAGTTTCGTCCCTGAAGTTGTTCTGGTTGCTAGGTGGCTTCCAGGACATGGAATTGGGCTGCAGAGGAAAAGGCTTGGCTCTTCCTGAAGCCATCTTACTTAAGGGGAACTCAGTGAACCTGCAACTATATAGTGTTATCATGACAAGAGAAGAACGCCATGCCGAACCTTGGTATAACACAGTGGTTTTCAATCAATCTTTTTCATTTCAAGGACCCCCAGTTTGGTATTATTATGCCACACACCCCCATACCTCTGGTAGTGTATAAATAACAAATAACACTGGCAGTGTACAAATGGAACCTAATGGACCCGGAAAGGTCTATGAAGGGGGGGGGGGGGGGGGTTCCCGGGGGACCACTTTGAGAACCACTGGCATAACGAGTCCATTCTGCTACGCAATGAAATACGCTGTGAGTTGCCCGTCAATCCAACTTTCCTGGCTGAACTTTGCCTTACTGTATGACCGGACCATTGTACAGAAATAGACTATACTGTAGAATATAAATACCATTGGCTTTGTTTCTTGTCTTGTCAGCTGCATGAAACTACAGAGCTCTCTACTGCCAACCTGTCAGCCTTCAGACTGACTGTGTATCTGAGCATAATGGGTTCCCAGCATGATGGGGTTCACTTTGCTTATCCTTTCTGTTGGGTGGAAACCTCATTATGTCAAAACTGTTATTTCTCAGGATTAAAAAGAATAAATTAATAAAAATGCAGATCTACAAACACATTGCAATGCAATGCGTTTTGTGCTCGTAGGTCGGCTATTTTTGCAACTGTTGTGGTGCACTGTAGTATGACAAAGTAGGGCATAAATTTACAAAGAAATTACATTTAAATAAGGAGACAGCGACATTATAAAATGTGGGAGGTGTGTGTGCCCTGAACAGCCTTATATATACTTGATGTGATAACAATATCACATATGCGATGTGATATTGTGATGTGTGATGTGTTGTGACTTGTGAGCTTGTAGATCTGCTAAAACTATTTCAGTCAGACAACTCACGAATAGAGTTACCGATATTTATTACAGAATGAGTATAAGTGTGCATATGATATTTGACTTGGCGTTCGGCTCTGCTGGATTTTCTCCCTGCTCGGCACGATTAAGCACCAACATAAAACATTAAGAGCAGGGAGATAGATATACAATAAAACCCCCCATGAGGAACGACGTAGCCCACAAACAGGCGCATACTAACAGTCCGGGGACAATGACAGCAGGAGGATGACAGCAGGAAGAACGGAGACTGAGGTGAGCTTAAATAACATGGCAATTGGTCAGCTGACTGCCATGTCAGCGTAGGCAGGTAGGAATGAGCATGAGTGTAGTACCTTGGTAATACGCATGCATATGCGCCCGTGGGCATGGCATGAAGTTGAACCCCCTCGAGTATATCTGACTGAACTAACTCCGCAGGCTATGTCTCATTGCTGAAATCTTCACGTATAAAAGGTTAATGTTAATGACAAGCTAGAAGCTCCCAACATGTGTGCTTTTTAAGGTTTTTTGAAAATGTTCAACTAGGGCTCGGCAGCTCGGCAATTACCCTAAAATATATCAAAGCGGATATTTAACCAATAACCAATAATTGACTTAATCTTGCTCATGTATCTTATAACGACAAATCTACACGAAGAAATTTGAATAGATTTCTCATAATCAAATAAATCAATTACCGGTAGTCTGATTAACCACTTAACCCTGTATTATACTTAGTTGAACAATGGTGGTGTATAAAAATTGTATGGTTGGAATAGAGTGTTCCTTCCACGCGATACGTCCTACCGGGGACACTCCCCTGTGATAAGAAGCGGCCTGCTCACTTACATTGAAGGAAGCATGAGCTCAGTTCGGGGCTCTCCCCAGGGAGAGCAGTGCCCAGGATACAGCTTAGGTAATTGGCACCGGGTAAAAAAATGGGTTACAAAATTGTGGGATGAAAATAAAAAGTCAAAGAGTAAAAAAAAGTCAAAGCCAGTCGATAGTATATAATCGTAATATATTAATCGTAATTGAGTTTGAAATAATGGTGATATTGATTTGAAGTCATATCGCCCAGCCCTATATTCACAAAGAATGAAATGACTAAAATGTACCACAGGATAAAATGGCCTTTCCGTGTGATGTCAGTCACCAGATGGTGATATAGCATGGCTTATTTATTTCACAGTCAATTTCATGTAATTTCATGGTTACTTTTGGACTATTGAGATATTTATTACCATTTAATAAAATTCACAGAGCCATGAAGAGTAAGAGATATTGGCCTGGAAATGGAAGAACGTTTCAGCACATGTCATCTCCAACTTTTAGAATACCATCGCTCTATAGCCACTGGCTATCAATGTGGTAAGTCTGTTGTTATGGGCTTTTCAGACCCATAGATGAAGTGTCACTTCTAAACAAGAAAACCTGGCTCTACAGAGCCCAGGCGCCCCTGGTATCATTACATCACAGTGTAATCTAGCATGGGCTGTGGTCATTGTTTGTTGTTGGGGCACAGAGCTGTGAGGTCATGCCATTTCCAGGCTGACTCTCGGACTGACTGCATGAGTGGAAAGCAGATACGATATCGCTGCCTCACTTTCCCTGAGAAAAATAGCCTCGCTATCTCTGTAAATAAATTATCAGCACTAAAGACAAAGTCGGTGAAGAAGAATAAGTCCCAGCCCTTGACTGCCTCAACACAAACACAGCCTCCAGTGGCATGCCTTGCATTCATCACCCCGAATCACCCTCGACCAGGCGGTCAGAGCAGAGAGAAACTGTGTTGTCTGCGAGCCTCAAAGTTCACTCAAGCGGGACGGAAGTCACTCACTCAGTATTTTGGTGCGGATGTGTGGAGAGGTCATGACTGGCCTGCTCCACAGAGCTGCTGGTGGCATAATGCCCACACGCAAGACACCCCCTTATAGGTCCATTTGCCCACACTCAGATAAAAAAAGTGTACACAGTGGTCCCAAATAAAACAATTATTTTTTAATCAAATGGGGACCTTGAAATGAAAAAGGTTTAGAACCACTGTGGTATAATAATGGACTGGAAGGCTACTTAATCCTGCCTCTGTACATCATTCTACACACTCTGATGTAATGTATGCGCACGCACACACACACACACACACACACACACACACACACACACACACACACACACACACACTCACACACACAGATTGCAGATAGGAGGATAGCGATGGATGAATTCCCAGATTCATCCTCCTTGTAGCAGATGTGGAACCCTGAGATATTTATATTTATAGTTGCATAGGGACCAGGGGGGTCTGGTAGCCTGCAGCCTCCTCTCCTCTACTCTCCTACTCTATCCATCCTCCTGGATATCCCCTCAAATCCAATAAGTGGTTCCTCATTCCCTTACTGTAAAGAATTGGTCACTAGAGGATGGGAGAGATGGAAACAGCACACGGTGTGTGTGTGTGTGTGTGTGTGTGTGTGTGTGTGTGTGTGTGTGTGTGTGTGTGTGTGTGTGTGTGTGTGTGTGTGTGTGTGTGTGTGTGTGTGCATGTGTGCGTGCGGGGGAGGAGGGCTGTTAGGGGAGGTAGAACATCTTCTCTGAGCAGCAGAAAGCCTTGGAGAGGCCCACACATTTGTTATTTGGGAAAGAAGTAAATACATGCAGGGACCAACAAGTCCACGTCCTTATCGAGTTGGGGCTCATTATGTCTTGTTTATTTTAAAGTGTTCTGGAGATAAGTGCTTCTTAACGAGGAGCAGCAGAAGGGTCACTGCAGTATTACGCTTTATAAATACATCAGCAATGGAGGGACATATCCTATAAATATTATAAAAGTGTTAATCTATATCTCTGACTGTGTGAATGTACAAAAAGAAAACCCATAAGGGTTCATTTGGTTACATTTCTACAGTCAGTTACTAATGGATTAATTAACACAGGATTTTACTGTATATGATTCTCATGTAATATATAAATATTAATTTCCATCTCTTCATTTGAATTTCAGTGTTGGAATCAGATACGCTGACTCACATACGCTCATTCAGTTTATCGAAGATTTCAACCTGGGTGGGGAATATGTACAATTGTGTGTTTGCAATAAAAGAAAAAAGACCCTCGTAAAATGCATTGTGTGCCCACCCTGCAGGGTGATTCTAATGAGGATCAAGGCTCCTTTGAGCTCGAAAAGAGCCTGTTGTCATGTGTTGTCTTTGAGCAGAAAGACCTCTGCAACGACGGCACGGCGGGGTGGATGGCACCAGCCAAAGGAGGGCTTAGCCCCTGGGGGGGAGGGGTAAGTGGCACTGGGGGTAAATGGGGCAAGAAACACTGGGGGAGTGCGCTCTGTGTGTGTGCGTGTATGCGTGTGTATGCGTGTGTGTGTGTGTGGGCGGGTGTGTGTGTGTGTGGGCGGGTGTAGGAGAGGCAGCACAGCATGGGAGCTGGCTGGGGGTCTGGAGCCGAGCTGTGGAGTGTGTCATTCCCCCGATCCCATTAATCACTGCCAGGCCGTCCTGCTCCAGCGAGCGCCTTGCAGGAGCTCCAGTGCGCTCAGAGCCACCCTAGGTGGTCCGCTTGCCATACTGGAAGCCTCAGTCAGCTGTGGCGTGGCGGAGGTTAAAATCATGTTTACAGACACGGGACCCAGTTGGACATGATATCGACAAACATCCGTGTTGTTATTATTCAACACGGTCAACAACGAGGGAAAAGCCGCCTGTAAACGCAGAAATTACCGGCTGGGTGGAATGTTTAACACGTATAATGGTTTCTACCCTTTCTCCAAACACACATGGTGCACAGCAATACGCCATCTGTATCCATGACAAATAAAACCTCAAATGACACAGCAGTCGAGCTTATCGGATGAGAGCCTGTCACTGCCTTATACTAGTGGTTCCCAACCTTATACTCTATCTGTGGAGACTCCCTTTCTCACAACTGACAAAGGCTGAGGGCCCCCGCACACACACACCTGCAGCGCCCACGCACACAAGTGTGCTCACACAGAGACACACACACACACACACACACACACATACTTACAGTACATTTAATGTTATTAAAGTACTTTACAATGAGTTTGTGGGTGGTTTACATGTGGGAGTTAGCTACAGAAAGTTACAAGATAACAGATACTATATGATGAAATGAACTGATGTTACTTTGACAGCATGCAGGCAGGCACAGGCAGAGACAGTGGATAAAAGCCAGGATTTATGTAGAAATTTTCAGGCAAATTAAGTTTCTGACTACCTCAAAACAGATTTTGTTGCAGAAGGAGGTGAGGACACTGGAGCAGCACGGACATTTCAAACCTTTTCTTAGGTGCTAGTACAAAAAAAGACTAACATTTCGACCTATGCTGTCTTCATCAGAGTCAGATGAGACCTATCTTTGTTGGGCGGACCCGAAACCCAGTTTGGGAAACACTGTTATATAATATGTTATACAGTAGCTCACAGAATGCCGGTACCCTAATGGTCTTGTAGCCTCATGACACAAAATACCTGCAGGCAAACATGTGATGCATGATGACTAATGATGACACAGCAACAGGAGCGTCTGTATACTGTAGAATGGATGTCCTCTTCAACAGAAGAAGTAATTCAAACCAGCAGTTAAAGTCATGTAACATCCATTTTAATAGCCTTTTTTTTGGAGACACCACCTGTAGCTTCATTGTCATTACAGTGGACATGGCCTGTAACAACTGTGACTGTCCTGGCATATTTTGGTAAGCATGCCAACCATATACTGTATAATACATTAACTGTAAATAAAATAAATGAATAAATTTC
Source organism: Protomyctophum parallelum (assembly GCF_964188405.1). Lineage (NCBI taxonomy): Eukaryota > Metazoa > Chordata > Actinopteri > Myctophiformes > Myctophidae > Protomyctophum > Protomyctophum parallelum. The sequence goes on along the minus strand of NC_139708.1, from coordinate 33,364,646 downwards.
CGGTACACTTCCAATGCCTGCCTCATTATGTCAAGAATGTCAGGGTCAAAACACATGTGGAACGGAAATGGTTGAAAAAATATAAACCAATGAAAGATTATATCAAAACTAACATCCCCCAAAGGGCGCCATCCTAGTCTGTTTAAGTGAAAATGTTACATAGTAATGAATTAATGGCATTCAAATAATGAAAGTCAAATCCCCGTAAGAGCTGCCCCAATGTCATCCAACTGCATGTCTCTCATACCAGTCAGTCAGCAGTCATGGCAGTGATGATATCAACGAGCCCATGATGAAATTACATGAACACATAGGGGGTTCCTGGTGGTTCAGCCAGTTTGTGCACGTACCACATGCTCCTTGTGCGTTGCAAGGACCCGAGTTCAAGTGTCTCGCACGTGTCCCTTCTCTCTGACCCTGGTTTCCTGTGTCTCTAAACACTACTAAGTAATCAAGCACAATTTAAAGCAATTAACCACTTTGAACCTGGCACCCCTAAATTTCAATAATCTTCTAAATAATCAGAAATAGAACAAATCTAAAAGTTTGCAGAGCATCACATTGCGACGTATTGTGAGCTTGAAGATTGGCTTAAGTGGGTAATTCAAACCCAGCGAACACTTGGATACTTTGCGAGTCACCTCTCTAAACCACTGTCCACAACACAGCAGTACAACATTTTTCAGTTTGCTCTTAGAAGCCTGAGTGAAACCTTTTTGGCTCGACCGTCATGTCTGTCTTGAATTATGAGCTCAGCAAAACAAAATCCTCAAAACATGCACTGTGTGTACCCAGAGGACACTGAATTCTACTAGAGCATGGATTTTTCAGATCCCCGAAATACAACCCTTTGTTTTATGGTCTCCTTGTATGCAGAGAAACCTCGCATCAGAGTCATAGTGGGCCTATACCACCAGAAGAGGCAATGATAATATACAGTACAGTATGGAGCTAAGATTATGCTTTCCATTTGTGATAGATGCAGTGTCGAAGGCCTGTTTTATCATTAGTCAGAGCTAGAAGTATGTTGTCTGTGTAGGCAATGACTGTGTAGAGCTAACAACATGTATCCCTGAACATTAAAACTGCAATAAATGTATACCCTGTGACATCATGTTGTTGTCATCATGTCATCTTGTGATTAAAAGAAACCGCTCACTTCACACAGGTGTGATTTTTCTTCTTTTTTTTAATCCAATATACCTGTATAGGGCTAAGGTAGTAGAGTAAGAGCAGCACAACTGCAGTGGTTGGAGGTACACGCGCTCTTGCTCTTTAGATCCTGTGGTTGGGTAGGACCACTACTGGTTGACAAGAGGTACGTATTAGCCTTGCGTAGCCAACCTTCATCTGCCTTTGCAATGCATAATGCCCCAGGGAGATTAAGTCTGGCCCCTCTCAATTGTGAGAGGACTTCACGGCCGAAGTGTTGACGAGCCAACCAGATTCGTCTGGAACCAGGCTATAACCAACCAGCGCCCAGTATTCAAATATTGGGCGGGACATTGCAGAAAAAAATCTAATACTGAGAGGGACGAGACTAATATCCACGCAGTGATATTAGTATCGCTACGAGAGGCTAAACAGGTATTATTGCATGAAATTAAAAGGGAAATATCTCGCCTTCCCAAAGGAGAGCTCAGTCATAGCACAACAGTTTGTTTGGGGGACTGGGGTTTTAAACTTTATTCTGTGATGTCATGAAGAGTTCTCTCTGCTAGTAATCAATGCTTTGGCCTGGAGGCTGTGTGGACTACGTTGTTTGTTTGATCTTCTCCATCCAAAACGAGCTCCGGGTTTGTAGTGCTAAGATTTGTTAACCAGAAACTGTTCTGTCAAAAAGTCAGTCTCTGATTTATTGTCTTGGAGAAAGAGTGTGTTGTGGATCTGTCATTTCTAGGTTTGGGATTTTGACAGTTTCCTTTTCATGATGACAGAAGAACAGATTACAGATTGCATAAGAAAATAAATGAATGCATGCCATAGTCAAAGGGGTTAATACTTTGTTATAGCCATTGTATATTGTTTGTGTGCAGATCATTTACACATGGCTGTATTAGTATACTGTATATATATACTCTATACACTATACTTGTCTTGACTTGTTTAATGTTTACATTGCAAAAAACACACCTGTGTATCTGCTTACTGCTCATTATCTCCTCTGGACTCCCATTGGTTAGACAAAGGACATTTTCCATTCATTCACACAACATCGCAGATCCCTGAATGATAGTTAAACTGGACAACTGGTCAGTGCATAAATGGAACTCTGCTATACTCGCAGACTGTTTAAACAGATTTTCCCATTTTAAACTAGAATCCCAATTGTTCTATTGTGATAATGTGATAAAGTGACATAATAGTAACACTTCCAAAGATTCAAAGAGATTTTATTAGTTTTATCCTCTTGTCGATCACTTTTGTTTCTTATTCAATAACATGGTACTGTCTGAGATACATAGTAATAATAATAATAATAATAATGTTTTGCAATTTGAAATGTTTTTGTGTTTTATTTAATACATATCGAATATGTTATGGTAATGCCGTTAACCATGAAAACATACCATGAACGGAAATCATTGTAATGAAAAACAAGCCCAGAAATTATAATAACATCCTCTGACTATGATTATCATGAAAAATCTAAAGCCACAAAATGTACCAGGCTGCAAACCAACTTCTCTGGAGGGGAACACTTTGATGGACAGGAGAAACGAAGAAGAGAGAAGAGCACAGAGAGAGAGACTGAGAGAGAGAGAGAGAGAGAGAGAGAGAGAGAGAGACGAGGGGGGAGTAAAAGACCTGAGGTAGAGAGGAATGAGGGAGAAAGTGCGAGTTGTGAGAATACCTATGACATCATGCGTCTGAGACATTGTTTTGTGCCGTCACATGGTGGGCCGCTACGGTGCAACTGAAATGAGACCCAGATGGTGAACAGACCATGCAGTCTGGTCCGACCTGGCAGCTCGGGGGATATGAGGCGGCCCAGCCACAGTCAGCAGAAACAGCGGCAATGGTCCCAGTCAGCCACATGGAGAAAGACCAGTCCAACACAGAGGATACACTCAGCCCAACAGCGAGCCGAATCTGCATTCTCAAGAGGATCTCAGGCAACCGATGACCCAACTAAATAACGACAAACAAACTGTACTGTAGAAATAACCTACAGTATGTTGTAATGCTGAGGATATGGATATATATCAAATTATGAATATGTCTACCTCTTTACGTTCAAGGACCCCAACTTGACATACATAGTCTTTTATCTCTGGAACCCCAATCCGTAAGGGTCCATTTGGCAATATTACTGTTATCAGTGTTTAGCCTTTAAAGGTCAAACTGTACTGAAACAGCTACACCTTCAAATTCAGTGTGTGAATTTAACTCAAGAGTGTAAAAATCTCGGGGGGAGGGGTGGGTGGGATTGTTTGTTTGTTGTTTGTTTCTGTGTTCCTTTCTTTTGCTGTTATGTGTTATTTTTATGTGTTTTGTTTTCTTTATTTCATTCATGATGTTAACATGTTCTATTGTGATTTTTTGTCTAAAATAAAAAACATTTGATAACAAAAAAAGAGTGTAAAAATCTAAATAAGACAGGTGACCATAGTGGGTTTTGGCATAAGAATTAAAGCTGTCCTTTCTCTCACATCTCCACTAAACGCTATAATATATATCAAACAAGCCTTGTGGATGTTGTGAGCACGCATTCAGAATGACCACTATTGTTAGAGCTCAGCTACCAGTACGTGCTGGTTGGACTGGGAGGAGAGCCAGTAGGCAACTGATACAATCACATCCCAATTCAGCTGCCTTGTGGGTGGCAGACGTGTCAGACTCGTAACCAAGAAAGACATACATGATGTGTGTGTGTTCAAAAGCTGCCAAATGCTTTCAGCAGAGCAGAGAACGTGCGCTGATAAAAATCTAAGATAAAACCAGCGGTTTAATATGGGTGAGAGTTACACTCACTGACCTGGTGTCAGAAACCTCATGCACAATGAGTTGCACAGAGCCTCAGCGCAGGATGGATGTCATGCTGAAATTACAAGCTGCAAATCCCTCTATTTGCCTTACCAAAATACACCCAGACCAATAGAAAATGCTCTATCATGAAGACATGACTGTTCAGGCACAGGGCATGGAGGTGAAAAGCGAACGCTTACGAAAAAAGGTACAGCATAAGGAAATGAAGCTCGTCTTAACCTCCGTCATTATAAAACAGAACATTGCATGGCAGCGGGACAGCAAAAACAAAGTCGAAATTGAACAAGTGTAAAATTACACGTATGAATGACTAAGGCTACCATTTTCAAGTTGCCTCAAAACCCACTTGGCAGGGAGGCTTTTCCCACAGTTCCCTTCACAGCCCATCAGTCAGGCCAGGGAGGAACGCAGCCCTGACTGTCAGGGGTCAACGCTACGCTGTGCACACACTGAATATGAAGCAGCTGCCTGGGATACCCAGAGCCTGGCGTGTCACTGGGTCTGTGTGTGTGTGTGTGTGTGTGTGTGTGTGTGTGTGTGTGTGTGTGTGTGTGTGTGTGTGTGTGTGTGTGTGTGTGTGTGTGTGTGTGTGTGTGTGTGTGTACGTGCATGTGTCTTTTTCTAATCTAATATGTGCCTTTAAGTAAATTATCTGGTGGCACATGGTCAAATACCATCATGGAACATTCTCTAACAAAGAAGAGTAGGCTGCGTTTCATAAAAATGCGGAACAGGTTGCAGGTCTTATGGCGAGGATTTGCATTTCATGCGACACCAGTTGATGGGAATGCAAAACGTGGGTATTACCGCTGCCAATATAAATACTTTTCTACTAAATGTAATGGCAACCCCGCATGCAAGGACATGGGAAATTGACTTAGTCCTGCTCACTTTCACGCTTGCCGCCATTCACTGTTAGCAACTACTCTCCCATAACCATACCTCAGTCCTTTTCTCTAACCTGGTCTCAGTTAAGTGTCTTAAGTCTAATTCACACTTCATCAATCACTTAAACCCTATAGCATCCTTATTCCATGGTCGGAAGATTTGCGACACATTGTGAGCTTGCATAGAGATTTGGTGTAGAGGGAAAAAAGAGCAGACCAAGCACAGAGCTGACACAGGACAAGTTAAAGGAGTAGTTCGCCCAAAAAATGACTTATTTTCTATCAATTACACACCCCATGAAGCCTTGAAATCATGGACATGTTTTGACTCCGGTGGAGTCTCCGGTATAGGTTTCATGGGGTGTGTAATTGATAGAAAATAAATAAATCATTAAGTTTAACCATCAGAGAACCAGTACAAAGTCATAGGCCAACATGGACAGATCAAGAAGGATTGCTTACACCAGCTACCCTGACTTGAATTCTCTCTATAGCTCAATGGACACAACTCCTCCCCTGAGACGTCTTTCACAATAAGGTGTCGGGCCACCCTTATTGTTCTCCTCCCTTCCCTTGGACAGCGTGCTTATTTTGGCTTTTCCGAAGCTTTATCTGATGACACTGCTCACAATAAAAAGCGAGGTGGTGAAAGGGGCCTCTCGCTGACAGCGTGATGGATGCCACAAGTGACAACCTTTTGTTTCAGTAAAATACACTCAACATGCTGGCCTTGCAGAGGCGAAAAGCGGAGGGCAAGGAGAACAAGTTGTTCACTTGTTCCGTGTCGTTGAGCAAACCATGGCAGTGTCGGAACTTGTTGCTTTTCCCCACTTTAGGTTCACTGTAGATCAGGGGCTTGATCTGTGGCTGTGTTAATACAAGCCACCCAGCTCTGTTGAAAATAAGCTATGCAGCAAATAAACTCTGCTGATAGAATACAAACTTAGAACAGGGTTCCAATTACCTCATGTTTTGTCCACCCCTTTGAATGGCTTACTTGGTTCCAAAGTGGCAGTTTATACTCAACGTGCCAAAAATGTCAATAAACCCGCCTTAATCGCCCATCCAATCTGATAAAAGCACCTGCTTAGGGAAACACAACACGCCCCTGCCGTCTATCTGTGCAGCTGCAATGTTTCCTTCCTATTGAACCACTATACAGTCGGAAACACTGGTCAAAATGCAATTACGCACTCAGGCACCCGCACTTGTTTGGTGAAATAACTTCCTGCCCTTTCTTTTCTTTTTGCAGATTTATTTTCTGGAGATTAAAATCAGTATTCAACATAACATACACGAACGTGGATAAGGGGAATGGATAGGAATTAAATGCTGTTAAATAGTTTCTTACAAGATGTAAATTACATTATTTAAAATTTGTCATGACATAGCTATACTGTACTGTAGGCTACATCATTATTAATATCATTCTCAAAGGCGAATGTTTTTAAAACAATGTAAATAATAGGTTCCTGCATGTATAACCTTAAACAAATCCCTTCTGAACTGCACAAAAATTAACAAAGGATGCATTTATTTTTTAAATCAGAATTGACCCATATATTTGTAGGCCTAATATATAACATATTGTGATTCGAGTGTGTTTTTGCTGCAAATGAAAGCTTTTAATGGCATAATGAATATGTATAGGCTATGTATGATAATTACAATTAAAATGATTTCTGCAGCAATAGTTTCATTGCATTTAAACTTCAAGGTAATTATTGTTATTGATTCAGGTTTTTTATATCTTGGCCACTCATGGGTGTAGGATAATGCTTGGAAATGTAAGGGCCATGACTCTCGTTCCCCACCCTTAAATTGAACCCTTAGAAGACTAAAGTTTAGTCTAAACTAGATCAGATTTACTCTCGAATTCACATTAGTTTAATAAAATATATAGTCTAGATTTCTTAAAATAAATCCACTTTGACGCACCGCCAAATACAAGAAAAATCTGTCCCTGTTAATTGAATTGTAGCTATAGTACATTTTTCATTCACAATAAGAAATTCGTGGACTGGAGCAAAAATATATGTTATTACTGTAGAACGTTTTTGTAATGAGGATTATTGCGCGCAAAACTGGGCCTGTTTGTGCGTAATGGCAATATCGACTGCAGAGCATTAATGAAATTAGCTACTTCGACTCTTCAATTAAATGAATTAATGTAACATTAATTCAAATGCACAGTAAAATATGATCAGTAGACATATTTGTAACTCTGAGAGTGAACAGTTTGGTTATTGTGCTCGTGTTCAAAATAAATGCCATGTGGAAAATAATATATGTAGGTATATATTTTAAATATAAATATTGTCTTACCAACACATTCGTTTGGATCTCTGGCCGTCGCTCGCTGCCATGGTCGGTCATAATGGAAAGGCTTGCACCTGTCGCACTCCGGCCCCGCCGTGTTGTGCTTGCACTCGCACACCAGATTCCCCTCTCGGTCCTTTACGCACTTGGACGCGTGGCCGTTGCACTTGCACCTTCCGCCGACCTGCAGGTCCGACACCGCGTAAAAGTAGGAGTCGCGGGCCAGCTCCGAGTCGTCCTCGTTCTCGTCGCCGAACGTGTGCAGCCGGCTGAACGCCACCTTGATGTCGGTGGCGGTCACCCAGTCCTGGAGGACGGGCGAGTTGTCGAAGTCGTGCGCCGACGGTCTCCCGTCCAGTGTGCTGAAGGCGATGAGGCCACCGGTGAGAGGGTGCATGTCCGTGTGCGAGTCCGTGCAGATGGCCTCCTGCTCGTTCTGCTTGGTGATCGTCGCCTTGTTCGGCCTGTTGTGCATTTTCTTACACTGCGCGGAGTAGAACTGGAAGGGGACCCACGACTTCCCGTAGTCCATGGACTTGTATATGGCCATGGATTCGGGCCGCGGCGAGCAGAACTGCAGGCTCACGTACGTGACCTCGAACTTTTTCCCCAGCGACAGCGTGAGCGTGACGTTCTGCGGATACTGCATGTAGTTCTCGGACTGCCAACAGGTGAGGTTGTGCGGGTTGTTGAGGTCCGTCAGGTAAGCGGGCGGGTGACACTTCTTCGGGTCGGCGGCGTCGCACGTGTGGCAGTCCCGCGTCCTCTCCTCGCCCTTCTCGGTCACCACGCAGTACCTTGCGGCGGGGCTGCCGCACGTGCTGGAGACGCGCACGTCCTTACCGAACGCGGAGTTGACGAAGTCGGGGATGCATCGCCGCGGGTTGCCGTTCTCATCGTAGCACGGGTCCGGCGGCGAGGACTGCGCAGCGAACATGCTCAGCCCGTATCCTCCGAGAGCCACGCTGCTCAGCAAAGAAACTGTCACCAAGGTGACCCAAACTTCCAAAATCCGTATCATTGTAATCCGCGGCGCTCCCGCAGTGACTCTTGCCCTGCTGAAATGTAATTGAGAGGGAGGGGGTGGAAAAGAGAAAAGTCAATTAGGATCGGTATCATTCATTTAAACTATGGGCAAATTCAAGGCAAAGTAAGACTCATTATATGGATAACGAAAAGCCAGACGCACGGATATTACGCATGAGACCTATAGGCTAAACAAAGCAGATATTATTATGAGGCAGCAAAAGCTCCAGGGGTCACTACCTCGAAATATCTTTTCCAGCTTAAAAGGTGTAGCAGGAAGAACTCCTACAATTTTGGAGGGCAATTTATGCCGTTTACGCACGAAAAACTAGACTGCCAGTTCAGCTTTCCTTCCCCCCTTTGAAATCCAAACATAAACATAAATACGATATGGCAAATGATCAGCTGGCTCTGAGTCTCCTTGTGTGTGTCTTCCTCTCAGTCACACCTCTGTCCACCTCTATCTGTTTCTGTCCCATTCCCTGTCTGGCGCGCTCACTGTTGGAATAGTAAAAAAGCTCCAGCTGTCCACAAGAGCTTGAGTTTAGGCTGCGCAGACGCTCGGTGTTAGGGGAGGACAGCGTCATCTGCTGGAAAATTATTGACATTGCGCTTATAAAAAAATGGAAACACCATTTAAATCCTTTAGTTACGAGTCACGAGTCACGACCCTATTGCCTAGTATGGTCATTGGTCACGACGCCAAACGCAAAACATTTACACATTTAAGCTTTTGTCAATGGCTTTAACGTAAGCCTATACAGATATTATACAAATGCCAACACAATTGTGAAAATATAGCGCTATATAATAAACTTTACAAACTTCTACACCACTGACAGCAGTTCAACGTCATTGCTGCGTTGTTGCAGCCAAAATACCTACTAAATACTTACTATTATTGCCATTGAACAAACTTACAAACAGCACACAATCATTAGATTGAAATAAGTATATAAATTCATAAATGCGGTAAAATGAATTCGTGCTGTAACAGTTATGCTCTAAGCAGTGCTGTGAACAAAATTGGCAACAGCTTGCCATGCTGCGCAATGCGCATAATGCTAAGACTTGCTTGCACATACCTGTTTGCATCACCTCCTTATCATCACACATGCGGGGCGACACCGTGTGGCGTGTGCCTTCGCCTATACAGTATATGGGCTATAATGCGTAGACCGTAGTTTAGTGTATTGCTTATCCAGGGACTACTTTATGTGGCAGAGCAGACCACTCTGCCTTGTGCTAGCTGCTCTTAGGTCCTGCGCAGCTGAATTGTATACCCTTGATTGATGTGCGTCAGTTCTGGCTTTGACCAGTAAAGTACTATAAACCTGAGCTCCCTTCTCCAGTGTTTTATTTCTTTATTAGTTGTGTTCATAGGCCACATACACAACAGTAGGCTAAGCATCCACATCCATTGATGCAGACTGGAGGCAGCAGGCACTGGCAGGCCTCCACTTTGAATAAGGAAGCCATAAGCCATAGGCCTATAGCCTAAACATGATTTATTTCACTCATTAATGCGCAGCATAGGCTATAGGCCTATACATTTCTATGAAATACATTATTATTTTAATAATGCAGAAGAACATCAGAGTATCCTACTCAAGTAAAACCGATTTAATAAAGTAAACAATTAAGTTGCAAGTGCCAGTAGTGTGAAGGTCAAGGAGTCCATGTATGTGACCATGTCTGTCATAATTATTATAAGATGCATGCACCTCCCACACACTCAATACAGTGACAGTGTACTTGCTGGTAGTCCCTTAAAGTCAGCAAGAATCATTCAGTTCCTGTTTTGCTACATAAGCTCACTTGTCTTGGCTTTAAGAGGATCTATTTTTGCGGAGCAGAGGATGTGGTCGTTTGTTCACCCTTCACTTGTGAGTTTCAGTCAGCTGGGCTGCATCTCATGTAGCTAATAAATATGCCTTCTAATATAGCCTAATAATGCCACAGGACAGGACCCAGCTAAGAATTACAGGTAAGAAAATACATTATATATATATATATATATATATATATATATATATATATATATATATATATATATATATATATATATATATATATGCTTCGCTCTGTGCCACTGTGTGTGTGTGTGTGTGTGTGTGTGTGTGTGTGTGTGTGTGTGTGTGTGTGTGTGTGTGTGTGTGTGTGTGTGTGTGTGTGTGTGTGTGTGTGTGTGTGTGTGTGTGCTGCCCTGGATCAGATGTACCCTAAAGGGTCAGTTTCTGCATCACTTCTCTGTTTTGCAATCGTCAGTTAGTCACAAGGATTTCTAGGAACTGATGTATTTTTTTTGTCACACAGTTCCAGTTGTGTGATGTGCCTGTTTAAAATGAACATGCTCAATAAAAGGTTGTACATCCCTTCAGGCTTTCATAACATAACATGTATATCAGCCTAATGATTGATTGATTGATTGATTGATTGATTGATTTTATTTTATTGATTGAACATTTTATTCACAGTTTGTTTTGTAGAATTTGGTACTGTTCCATATAGTGTCACTATCAAAATGGTAGGCTACAGTAAAAATACCAATTTAGCTGAGGGGTAGAGTTCCCAAAATGCATCTAGCCTACATTAAATTGGATTACCTCTACTTTATTGAAAGTCACAAAATATCTGAACTAGTGATAGAAGTTAATTGTAGTGGTGTAGTGGTTGGCTGACCTGCTGTTTTCCTTAAGTACTAACTGTGTTTTCAATGTTATTCCTGTTTCTCCACCTTTTATTTCACCTCCTTTGTAAACATCTTAATACTTCATCTTATTCTTCATCTTGTAAAACAACAGAGACCAGATTGTGTCATTCTGTCTGCAGGATAGGCCGACAACATGGGTACAATAGTGAGACACCTGTTTCCTCAGCAAACAATTGCTCTTATGTTCGGTTAAGTTTGGTCGATGTGGGTATAGCCTACATGGAAGTGTACTCCTTTATAGAACTCCTTGTCAAGGTCATTGCATACCTTGAGCCTAACCACTGCAAGCCAGCAAGCATTTTTTGACTGTTTTGCCTGTGATGGATTTAGCTTGTATTTGAAATACTGTAAGCCCTTTGAGAAAATTAGAAGAATTGTATATTATTTTACTGTATCTTTCCCAGAATGTCAAAGGAATGATATGAGAACAAAATTAAAATTGGAAAACATATTTTGTTCAATGCATGCACAATACACGATTCCTCTTTTAATCTTTATTATTGAGTTTCAACTTGATTTGACAACTTTCATCATGTATGTATTGTGAAAGGCATTTATTGTTTCTTATTGATAAAGAAAGGAAGGAGGACATCCTCACACCGTTTTAAAAGCTCCCACAATAATTGATTAATAACAGAGCGGAATAAGCAACCTTTTGGCCTTACTGGCCTTCGTCAGAGTACACCAGAGTATAACATGACCTTTTCTGCTTATTGATAAAGCCCAGCAAAGAAACGTGTGTTTACCTAATTAAACCTACGGACTTTGTTGACAGGAATCTCCCAGTGGTCGTAACAGTATACTAGGCTCCTTCTTTGTACCTACACCAAATATCTTTTCCAAAAATAGCTCATCTACAATCTCACAAAACATCATGTTGTGTGCTTTCTTTATCGAATATTCACCAATATGGACACTAGGGAAACAGAACTGCAAAGAACAGATTCCCATCTTTCATTTGTCCTCCAAATGTCCAAAACAAATGATGCATTGTTGAGACTTGAGACACTGCAGGACAGTTGAGAGAAGACCTTAAATACTAGTTAAAACCAGCATTTCACAGTCAGGAATCTATTTAAATGTGCTTTAATATAATGCTAAATATTCATTTAAAAGTCCTCAGTGTTCATTTATTCAATTGTAACTCTGAAAGTGCACAAATGTAACCAATGGGATCCTTGCGGGTCCATTTGGTTACATTTGTACACTCAAGAGTTAAATTACACTGAGGATTTTGAATGGTAGCCATGACAACCTACTGTATAACAACAGCACAATTTGTTTTAGTGTCATCCACTACCTTTTTACTCTGGGACAGTGGTTTCCTGTTTGGGCCAACACAGATGACCCCCGTTTCCCATTCATGTTTAACTGGTCTCTGGTCCAGGTCCACAGCTGTTCACAATGACAGTTTCCTTTCTGTGCACATAAACACATCTTGTCGGCTAAATATACTGTAGGGAACACTGTGCCACCGGTAGTCTCTTTCTCCTCCAGAGGGACCTGATTCAATTCAGTCCCAGGGGACATGTGCTCCTTCAGAATCTCACATTTGTTGCGAGGAATTACAATAAGTAGCCAGGAAGTACCGTTCTCAAAAGTTCCCCCCTCTTAAATACATAATAAGTTTTTAATAGCCACCACTGCAACAGCAGTTTCCTTGTTTGTTCATGTTGTTGTGTGACAAAACCACACTGGACGTTGCTCAGCATACACATTAATGCTGAGCAACATCCAGTGTGGTTTTGTTACGTGCTGATAAAGACTATCATTTAACAGAATTCAGTTCACTTCAGCATAGGGAATCAAACTTCTACCGCTCTCCTAAAGGGGAATCTCACCAAGCAAGGAAGATTTACACACTGTTGAAACGATCTCAGAATTTTAAGTGGGACTCAGTTCTTGGTGTCTTCAGTTTTTTTGTTGTGTTCTGCTGATTACAGCACATAACACAAAAACATCTGACTACCCAGTACTACTGTTTGCTGGGACACAGATTCCTAACTGTCTGCTCTTCATGAACATCCCACCTCTGAATCATATCAAATCATTGTCATACATGAGCATTTTTAAGAATGAAAAAAGGGGAAGTTGTGACTGTTTTTGTTTTTTCAACCAACTCATCTCCTCAACCAGCCAATGACTCACTGGTTTGGTAGGAAGTGGCAGACTATACTCTTTCCCCTGGCATCCTTGCTATGGGCATTTGTGTTTGTTTCTCTAGTGGCATAAACGTGGCATATCTAGGATTTGGGACCCTGTTGGCTCTTTTGTAAAGTGTGGGTTGCATGTGATACTTCTGTAGATGATCTGAGATGGAGAGGAGCTCGTGCACAGAAGATCGTATCCAGCATGCTCTTGATCGCTGCCTCATTGGTCTGGATTGTGACACTCCTGACAAACAGTTATTTAACGGTAGGTCTCACCTCTGAGCTCACACAGCCTTACAGATGTCTACAGGAACAATATTCAAGAACAAGAAAGCTTCATATTGCTATACAGTGAGCAGGTGTTATAAATGATTAAACCCACGCATACATGTAAATTGGTGCAAAAGGAGGAGAGGACACTGGAGCAGCACGGACATTTTAAGCCTTTTATTTAGGTGCTAGTATACAAACGACTAACGTTTCGACCTAAAAGGTCTTCATCAGAGTCAGAGTCATGACCTTTTAGGTCGAAACATTAGTCGTTAAAATGTCTGTGCTGCTCCAGTGTCCTCTCCTCCTTTTGCATCAAGTGTCCTTGTTCCTGTGAAGCACCGGGGCAGCCGTTTTAGGATTGAGGCACGTCGGTAGACTCCTTTTGTTCACATGTAAATTGGTATTGGTACAGAGAGTGTTGCAAGTTTTGGAAACAGTTTAACATATTGTGCAGATATTAGTGTACATAGCTGTTGCCATTGTGCTTCTGAATATTAATTGAATGACTAAACCAATGCTCACTCATGTAACGGTGTTATTCACTTCCATAGTTATGTAACTATTTGGAAACATTGAATCCCTAATTGCGTCTTGTGACAAGAGCTAAATGGGAATTGAGAGTAGTGACACAGACTGTGGGATGGACAGAGGGCATAGGGGTGGAAAAAAGGAAGAAGTTACTCTTGCAATACTGAGAAATAACAAAGGAAGCTTAGCTACAGCCCGAGATAATAGAATAACATTTCTCTCCAACACTTTTGCTTTGATTATATATGCTTTATAGATGATATACTTGTCTTTGTCAGAGCTAAATGTTGTGGATTTCTTCAAAATGAAACCTAAAAGGGGAAGTATAGAAGAGGTTGTTTGTATATTGACCACATGACGTGCTTCTGTCACTCTGTTTAGCTGGCCTGTGTTTAAACCGCTGGTGTTTGGAGGAACTGGTCAAGAGAAATGCCTACAACTTCCTCATCCTTCTACAGCAAATTCTGAGGAAAACAAGAGAGGTGAAGGCCTCAAAGCCCTTTTCGTATTACACACATGATGCATTACACAGTAATACAAAGAATCAAATGTCAAAAATACACCACCTACAGCAACGTCTTTTATCTCCTTCCTTGTTATCTCCTTCCTGAGATAACATGCTTTTGCGCTTTGTGGTTTTCTGATAAATGGATGTTTCAAAATTACATCCAGTTCACCTTCACGTCACTCACGTGTACAGCTGATGATAGGTTGCCACTCTATCTCACCCCAAACATCAGCGCGATAATCTTTTGCTGGTTCTGCACCCTGCCGCTATTTTCGCTATTAAAAGAATATAATAATTTGAAAGATTACAAAATGTTTGGAAAATAATGACATGACCAAAATAGGGATGCCAGGTTGAAAGTGATTAAACTGGCACCATAATGTTATAAATTGAATCTGAATTGAAATTTAAAGTTCATTATGTTAATCGTGATTCATTCTTTTAATCGCATATTAATTTATTTTAGCCATTTGGCCTACCCGTATTTTAGGATGCAACATGTGGGTCCCCAAATTGTCAGTGTATACAGGGTATGCACATTTCAAAAGTGACAATTTAAGGATTTGTGATTATTTTATTAAACATGAAAATGTCATTGTGTCAAAAGTGATCAACAAACTATACTTAGAAATTGTCAAACATTAGCTACAATATCCTCTGCCCAATTTAGTTTTGTTTTATGTCCATCCTTTAGTATTGATTTAACACAACACAGTACTCATATATTATGCTTATACCCATCTGCTGCAGCCTGTTATTATAGTACCATTATGGTTTCTTGTGAGTTTTTAATTGATTTCCAATAGAAAATCAACATATTTTCGCATTAAGCCAGCATATTTTTACACTCCCATGTTAGGAATATAAAAGTCTTGGGGGGGCACGGTGGCACAGTTGGTAGTGCTGTCGCCTCACAGCTAGAAGGTCCTGGGTTCGATTCCCGCTCGGGACGCTGTGGGCAGTGGCAGCGTGTTTCCTCCTCCGCGTCATCAGTGCCCATACCCGAAGGCGGGGTTGGCGAAAGGGCCTTTCTGTGTGGAGTTTGCATGTTCTCCCCGTGTCCCCTAGTGCAGTAATCCAGGTCACTAAACTGCCTCCCCCTGGCCAGCCGGGGCGCCTGATGGAGGGGAAAGGAACTGGTTGGAATAACGTGTTCCTTCCACGCGCTACGTCCAACCAGGGAAACTCCCCCCTGTCAGGTGTAAAGGAGCAACTTGGACACTCAGGCATGAAGGAAGCATGAGTTCAAGTCCGTTGCTCTCCCCTTGTCCCCCACATATGGGGTTGGTGGAGGGTGTGTAGAGCCCAGGATTACATTAGATGATTGACACAGGGGTGAAAAATGGGTTACAAAATCATGGGATAAAAAATATAAAAAGTAAAAGTCTTGAAAGATATCCCTAGCCTACATTGTGAACAGATAAAAACGGATGACTTAATTGAGATTAATCGTGCGGAAAAAACCACACCAAAGCACCACAAAAAGGTGCTTTTTGGCCATAGTTACTCCACTGCGCCCTCTACCGATATTGCCAAGAGAAAACCCTCATTGAGAATATTTTTCCTCCTGGCCAAAAAGTACCTTTTATACGTGTGGTGGGGGGCTCAGAGTGCTTCCACTAATGACACAACCCGCCTTTGTATTGGTGAGAAGCAAAAACGTTTTTTTTT
Source organism: Protomyctophum parallelum (assembly GCF_964188405.1). Lineage (NCBI taxonomy): Eukaryota > Metazoa > Chordata > Actinopteri > Myctophiformes > Myctophidae > Protomyctophum > Protomyctophum parallelum. The sequence goes on along the minus strand of NC_139708.1, from coordinate 33,348,581 downwards.
ATTTACGCTAAAGACGAGAGGCTGGTCTGCATTTATGCGATCCCCGGAGGTCATCGGTATAGCTCTAAATGCAACGGCATTGCAACGACATTGGAGCTATATGGACCAGAGGAGCTAATATTATAAACTAATCTAATGTAATCATGTCTTTGGGGCAATCAACTGATCATTCAATCATGAATGATCAGTAATGTTACGTAAATGTATTCCACTGTTTGCCTGTCTGTTTTCCGTTTTCTGTTTCTTGTGAGGACTACACTATATCCGGTGTATTTGCGTCCATGTGACGTCCATTAATATGCATTGTCCTGTCCAAATAAACAAATAAAGTAAAAGCAAAGAAAATCTTTGTACCGCCTGTACTGGAGTCATGTAGTTGACACTGACATACAGACTCACACCTGCTGCGGGCAGGGTAATGATGTGTCTCAGTGGTGTAACCACACCTCCCTCTGTTCTACAGGTACTGGAGCAGTGTGAATATGAGAAAGTGGTTCCGCTCACCCTCTTGTTCTCTTCAACTCTTATGAAAGTGAGTGTTTGTCTGATAATTACACCTACACCTACTATCAGCTCCCAGTAAGTACTTACCGCACCCAAGCCATGGTACTCATACACTGAGTTGATGGTGCCCAGGATGGAACCTATGACCTTGTGGTCCAAAGGTGAGGGCTTTAGCAACTGAGCTACCCAGTCAAACAAAGCCCACTGTTCATCACTAACTGAATCACTATGTGGAAAATATCTGTGTTGTTATTTTACTTTCATGCCGAGATTAATTTGGTTTGTCAACCTTCTCTCAAGTTGTGGAATTTGGTCGGAAAATCTTTTTGGAAGCAATTTAAGCAAACTATGTGTCCACTTCCAGGCTCCTTACCTGAGTCCAGACTGTGGGCTTCTGCAGGAAGCCTGCCTGTTGTTCCACAACTTCCTGTCCTGGCCTGTACCTTACTGCTCCGCTGCTAAACGCCTCCTCAGCATCATCAGCCAGGAGCTCAGAGCACCAGGTAACGCTGTGATGATGACTAGTGGCCCTGTCTGTAACGCTGTGATGATGACTAATGTATGACGAAGTATTCCAGTGGTGTAAAGTAACTAAGTACATTTACTCAAGTTTAAATAAAAAAAAGTATTTCCAATTTCAGGACAGGAAAATATTATACTTTTGCTCCACTAGTATTTGAAAACTTTAGTTACTATAGATACTTTGTAGATTTTGATGATTATTACAAAACATATATTAACCACTTCAGCACTTTATATACTTCAGATCTCAAAGAAGATCTACAAGATCTACAAGCGCACAATGCGTCACGATGTGACTTATTGTGAGCTTGTAGATCTGCAAAGGTCTTTCAAAGGATTTTTTACATTTTATACATTTGAAAACTTGTGAAATGGGACATTTTGCATAATGAGTACTTTTACTTTTGGTACTTTACATATACTGTATTTTGATACTTTGATACTTATTTGATACTTTTGTACTTTCACTCAAGTAAATATATACATTGCAGTAGTGCTTTTACTTAAGTAAAACATGTGAGTACTTTTTTCCACAACTTCCCTATTCTGGGACAAACAGTTGGTGAAAATACAATATATTTTGTGTGTGCAATTGTTCACTAGTACTGTAGAATCAACTTTGGTTGGAACGAATGGGCCAGTGAATAATCTCATTGTCACATGCTCTGTTTTCGTTCTAGGTATCTCCTTTCTGAGGCTGGTGAGGGAGGAGCAGGGTTTAGCCACTGACAACCAGTGTCCTAAAATTATGTAAGTAGTAATAATAATAATAACTTGAATTTATATAGCGCTTTTCAAGAAACCCAAGGACACTTGGGTAAAACAGAAAACAGAAAAACAGAAAACAAAACAAAGTTCAGGTTCAGGTTCAGGTTCAGGTTTATTTGTCATTTGTATAGATACAGAGTATACATACAATGAAAATTATTTTGCTCAGAGCACTCTCAGTCTTACATACACACAGGACATAAACAAACATCTATAGTGCAAGAAAAGACAAAAAACAAGAAAAGAAAAGTGCAAGTGAAGTGAAGTGCAATACAGTTCAAGGTCAGCTGTTCAGCAGCCTGACTGCCTGGGGGTAAAAACTGTTACTGAGACGGGTGGTACGAGATTTGATGCTCTGGTAGCGTTTTTTGGAAGGGAGTAGTTTGAACAGGGTATTTGCGGGGTGGCTGGTGTCTTCCATGATGTTATGGGCTTTTTTCATACAGCGAGTGGTGTAGATGTTATGGAGACTGGGTAATTCTGTAGTGCCGATGATTTTAGCTGCTGTTTTAATGGTCCTCTGCAACCTATTGCAATCCTTAGCGGTCGTGTTACCGTACCACACTGTGATACAGCCAGTTAAGACACTTTCAATTATACAGCGATAAAAGTTCACTAGTCCTTTTGTACTTAAGCCAAAATTTTTAAGGCGCCTCAGAAAGTACAGTCGCTGCTGCGCCTTCTTGAGGATGTACTCGTTGTTGAGTGACCATGTGAATTCACAAGTCACTTCAGCCCTTGATTAAAGTTCTAACCACATTGTCCCCTCACATACCTTCCCGTAATCTTAGATCAGCAGACAAAGTTTTACTTGACCCCCCCCAACACAAAGCTGGTGACGCAAGGTGGCAGGGCCTTTGCTGCTAGGGCTCCACTGCTGTGGAACCAACTACCACTGGAAATTAGACAGACCACTTCAGTGTCCACTTTTAAAAGACTCTTAAAAACCCACTATTATAGAAAGGCTTTTAATGAGTTTGAACGCTGATGCTGGCCTTTAAAGCAACCAAAGGTATGGCACCTCGCCACCCCCATATCTTCAAACCCTCCCGCGTGCTTAGTGAACATTCACTAAAATGCCACACGTCCCAAACTCTTCTCCCTTCTGGCTCCAAAACTATGGAACGCACTTCAGATTGCAATCAGAACTGCAGACTCACTCCCAATCTTCTGCCGTAGTCTGAAAACTCACCTCTTCAAACTCCATCTTAGCCCGTAGCGTTTGCCGTAGCACTTGCCCTAGCCTCGATGTCCTTGCAGGCGTATGCAAAGGCTCAATTTATGTAACTTAGATAGCATTTTATGTAGACATAGCACTCTATAGTATATACACATCCATCCATCCATCCATCTTCAACCGCTTATCCGTAGTTGGGTCGCGGGGGCAACAGCTCCACCAGAGAGATCCAGACATTCTTCTCCTCGAGAGTATATATACGCATAGTTTCATTATATAGATATTCCACTGTTTTTTCTTTATATATTTTTTTTATCCCACGATTTTGTAACCCATTTTTCACCCCTGTGTCAATCATCTAATGTGATCCTGGGCTCTACACACCCTCCGCCAACCTGGGGAGAGCAACGGACTTAACTCATGTTTCCTTCATGCTTGAGTGTCCAAGTTGCTCCTTTACACCTGACAGGGGGGAGTTTCCCTGGTTGGACGTAGCGCGTGGAAGGAACACGTTATTCCAACCAGTTCCTTTCCCCTCCATCAGGCGCCCCGGCTGGCCAGGGGGAGGCAGTTTAGAGACCAGGATTACTGCATGTTTTTTGTGAGGGTACCTACCCTAGGGGACATGGGGAGAACATGCAAACTCCACACAGAAAGGCCCTTTCGCCAACCCCGCCTTCGGGTATGGGCACTGATGACGCGGAGGAGGAAACACGCCTCCAGCACCCACAGCGCCCCGAGCGGGAATCGAACCCAGGACCTTCTAGCTGTGAGGCGACAGCACTACCAACTGTGCCACCGTGCTAGCCTGGTTAATAAACCAGACTAATATCGCATGGACCGCGGGATATTAGTCTGGGGAGGCTCAGCTTGGATTTCATTTCCAGGGAAACATTTTCTCTTTGACGCAATTGGTCAGAGCTACTGTCAGTCAAAGGTCTCAAGCATTGAAAGTCACTGTACCAAAGCCCGCCCATATTGCATACCGTGTCCCGATTGGCCGCCCACATTCTCTGGTGTAGGAAATGGGCGTACAATTGAGCCTCTCCAGACCGAAATCCGCCGGCAGGCAATTTATTTTTGCCAACGGCTGATTCGGTCTGGTTTATTAACCAGGCTACCACCGTGCCCCTTGATATTCCACTGTTAGATACATTTTAGGTTGCATGTTAGGTTCTTGATGACTATTTTTATGTATGTGATGTATTACCACGTGTTAACTGTGTTATACTGTAAAATCGCTCTGGATTAAGAGTGTCTGCTAAATGCCTAAATTGTAAAATTGTAATTGTAAATAGTAAAAATACAAGATTTACAAGCTTGTGAGCTTTTAGATCGACTATTTTTGTTGAAGATATGGTGTAGACTCTGCACAATATCTCCCTTTACACAGTATTTGTCTATTCCAGAACGGTGTTGCTTTTGAGTCCAGATGAAGACCTTCCCCCAGAGTTCAGGTCAGTTTCTGAGCAGCTCAGCAGGATGAGTCACTCCCAGAAAGACATCACCGTCAGCCTGATCAAACATGCCTTCCAGGCTGTGCTTGGTCCAAAGCACCCCCTCCACACACTCCACAGCACACTGCAGGTGGGTGGACCAACCAGCACTCCCATACCACTATATAGGCTACATCAAGTATCAGAAACACTTTTGAACCACACCACAAACCATGCAGTGTGCACCTCAGATCTAATCTAATCACATTCATTTCTAAAGCATTTATAACTGGCTTTTTTTCTTGACTCGTACAATTAGTGATCAACACATTTTGTTTTATTACAGTATTGTACATTATTCCTAATTTATTATTTATGTGTCATTACATTACATAATTTTATATATTTAACATTGATCAGAAACAGAGATTCCTATACATTGTACATCTTGCAGTCTAAAAGCAGTGAGGAGTTGGAGCAGCTTCTCTCAGCCATAACAGACGCCCTGGAGTCAGCCGCATCGACCGCAGACCCGGACACAACCTGGGACAGTCTGTTCCACAGCATGGACAGTCTCATAGAGGGCCTGGGAGACCCGTCTACTAGCGATGGCAGCTCACATCCTGGTAGGAGAGAGAGGAAACAGGCTGAAATATGCAAACTGCTGGACTGGAAACACTAATTGCTCCTTGTGGGATTAATAAAGTTGTATGAATTTCAGGACCCACTTCAAATTGCAGTGCTTTGTGAATGACAGTATGGCCTTCTCCTCATTAGGCGATGTTGAGACTTTAGCGCTGCCCTTTGCTAGATGCCTCGTGTCGTCCTGGGGTAAAGACAACTTTGGTAATTACCTCCTAATTTACTTTGAAATGTTTTTTTGTTCCTCTCTAGAACCATATTTAATTTTATTTCCCCTCATTCTGTTGTGTATCCTGTTGTCATCCTGTGCCGTGTCCTGATGTCTAACTCCATCTGTCCACGTTCATCCAGATGATCTGAGTGACATCCTCGGCATTGATGAGCTGCAAGACTGTTTCCAGCTGGACGAGGATGACCACAACAAGCCGAAGAACGACCAGGAAGTAATAATAACAATAACCTTTCATGAGCCAATGTAGTGAGTCATTATTAAGTTCTCTAGTCTCATCTTAGTTTTAGTTAAAACTCTGGCTGCCGCATTTTGGCAGGCCAGAAGAAAGTGCATTGCAGTAATCAAGTTGAGATTTAAAAAGAAAGCATGGCCCAACGTTTTTGCATCGTCCAACGACACATTTGCGCTCTAATTGTGCAATGTTTCTAAGACAAAAGAAGAAAATCTTGGTAGCATGATTAACGTGTTTTAAAATTAAATTCAGAATCAGTAGTGTTTCTTTCTACAGTCAGGTTACCAAGTCTATTCATTATTGATTCTCTCTGCTCACTAGAACCAATTATGAGAACTTCTGTGTTCTTATCCTCATTTAGCTCGAGAAAGTTCTCACTCATCCAGCATTTGATGATAGACAGACAGGTCAACAATGTGTC
>NC_139708.1:33310147-33337647 GCF_964188405.1 Protomyctophum parallelum | reverse complement strand
AATATGATGCCATATGATGCCTGTGACACTGCTGATTTGCTTACATCTTTGTAAGTTCTGAGAGTTGCTACCTGCATAGGAAGATGTAATATTTATTTTGTAAAAACAAATAATACTTTTGAGAGCTATAGTGTTAAAATAAATTGTACAGTGTATTTCATTTTTAGTTGTGACAACTAAAACAGTTGCAATAAAGAAATTAACATTTCAATCAACGTGTATGTAATTACCTTTAACTGTCACTGGTCGGAAAAAATATGAATGGCTTTGAACGTGCTCTTATGAAGCACTGACGTACAGTATTTTCGGAACCCCAGCACAATAAAACTTATCTCTTGTCAGGATAATACCTAGATGTGTTGCTTTTGGCTTTGTACATGCTGACATACAAGTCAAGTATGTTTGTCAAGTGTTTTTGCCTTTACCTTTCAATTGTTTTGTAATAAAATAAGAAGCAGAGCTACTATACAAGACACTATACAAAGTTACGGTAGTTTTATTGTGCTGTTCCACTGAGCTTGTAATTATGACCAGCACTTATAAAATGTTTTATAATAATAATATAAAACAAATGTATACGTTTATATTATAAACATATACATTTCAAGTATTATGAAGCCTTATAAGTGCATTATAGACCTGGCCTTTAAATTAAGTGTCTGTTCAATTTGTGTTATGAGATTTATGAGTTGTCTACTTGTCAAGTTACTTCTCACACTATAGCACAGCCTTCTTATTAGAAGAGTCTTCAGCCGTGCATGTGTGCAAATTCGTTTTTCTTTGTGACAAAACAATGAATAAGCAGAGCTGGTCAATACTATAATAATAACTTCCCCAAATGCATAACGTCTGCACAAACATCTCTGCATCTATAATCAAACAGTGAAACGTCTTCATGCAAGGAGCTTGTTTTGTTGTGTTCTTGTATTATCTATACAAGCAATAATTATGGTATAGCTTTGTGTCTAGTGACACAGATAAAAATACCTTGCTCTTGTTGTCAACCAGAAGGATTTAAAATAGATCATATTTACTCCTCCTTTTTCTGAGGGACAAACAGCCAATGCGTTTTCACTGTCATGGTTTGAGGCATGAGTAAATGAGAGGAAATGAGAGTGGACCCAATGTGTAGGTAGTAGGTACTAGTGGTGCATGCATGCGGTAGGGTATTTCCTTTTACCGCCTCCGATTATAAACAAGAAAAACAAGAAAAGAAAACACAGCTGCACCCACTGTATAACAGCAGCCTAGCCTGCCACAGAGAGAAACATGTTTATTAGGTTAATAGTAGTCTCTCGAGACAGACTATACATTAAGGGCACATAAAGCTACAGGTAAACTGTCACCAAATGTCTGTTGCTAGGAATGCTGAGGTGGAGTCTTCATAAAAAGGTGGAGACTCATCCATCCATCAATGTATCACTGATTAGGGATTTGAAGATTTGAGGATTAATCACATTAGAGATATTAGAGATATCAGTAATCAGTTGTGCTGATTAGATGGAGTTTCATTAAAGCAGCAGCATTATTGTCTTAGGAATGGACATCTTTTAATTTCAAAGAATAAATTAAATGTAGGCTATTTGTTAACTGCACAGCTGAATAGGATGGGGCAGGTTTACGCTCCTGTATTTTAACATCAGTTATTATGGTGGTAATTGGAGGTCAAAATACTTTCTGAGGTGGTACTAGCACATTTGGTTCAGTTCAATTGCATAGTTTGGCTTGGTTTGGCTTTCACAGCCCACATATATACAGTATCTCTGCTGTTGGGCAAAAACATCAACTTTTGGTTGGGAGTTTTAGATAGAACTACTAATATATTGCAGCAGATCTACAAGCTCACATCGCATTACAGTGGGATGCGTATATCACAAGTCTTGCACAACACTACTGTTTTGCAGCAATGTATAAAATAGGGCTGTCATTAATCAGTTTGTTGACAAAAAAACAGCTCAGCGATTCTTTAATCTGACAAATACATAGATTAATCGCTTAGAAAGTCATGAATAATTGCAGCCCTACATCCATCACAGCTTAGCCTTTCATCATAGCACATTGATGCTGAACATGGTCTCAGAAATGCAGGCTGCAAGTCAGGCAACAAATACCATAGCCAACCAAACAACATAGCCTATACCATGTTACATGACAACATAGCTTGTATTAAACATGTGTTAACTATTTAATTTTCAAACTAACTATATCAATATTTTCTCTGATAAATTCACACTGAATTGTATATATTCAAACGGCACATGTTATTTCAGAGCATATTATCCCCGTTTTTCCTACCCGATTTCTCCCCAGTGAGGTGGGAGGGCGTGGGAGGGTGTGAGTATGCAGATTCAAACGCACTGCCTTATTTACTATACAGCAAACAACCTTTACAATTGTTTTAGTTGCCTTAGGTTCAATATTCATAACTTGTAATATGCTATTGGCAGTTTGTATTCTTTTTGGAAAAATATAAAAAGATAATTGAAAGGCTATATTATTTTACTTATATTGATCCTATAAACAATTTAGTGTAAGGTCTTGCACACTCAAATGGTACCTCGTAAAATAATCCCTACATAGCCTGCAACTACTATCAACCGACTTCACTCTAGTACCCTTTTCATAAATTATATTTGTACTTAGGCTGTCTTCTGTCGTCAAAGTTTCAACACCAAAGTAGTAGTAGTTGTTGTTCTGAATTAGCGAACTGGACATTTGTACTGAATGTTTTATCCACATGTTGCGCTTCTGTTTTCACCTAAGTCCAGTTGTCCTTCAAGTTCCACAGTCGTCTGCCGTCCAGACGGCCCCCAGCCCCTCCCACCCCTCAATGGGGATAAATCGTGTAGGCAAAACGGGGATGCGTTCTGGACAGTTATGACTTTGGTTATTGCATAAAAATGTACAGGGGGAACAGGAAAACAGTTCTGAGGGAGATTAATTGTAAAGGTTGAATTGCACGAGGTCAGAATGACCTAAAATGGTTCAACTAATCTTGAGATGTCATATTATTGTGTGCCAAGATGTTACCTGCTTTATTTACTCTTGTCACAATGTTTACGCTGATGTCTCAGCAGGTAACCTGCATTCTTGAAACTCTTGCCACAGTGTTTACAGTGGAAAGGTTTTTCTCCAGTGTGGACACGTTCGTGTATCTTCAGGTCACCTGACTGCCTGAAACTCTTGTCACAATGGTTACAGTGGAAATGTTTTTGCCCAGTGTGGACACGTTGGTGTATCTTCAGGTCACCGGACTGCCTGAAACTCTTGTCACAGCGGTTACAGTGGAAAGGTTTTTCCCCAGTGTGGACCCGCTGGTGTCTATTCAGCACACTTGAACAACTGAAACTCTTGTCACAATGTTTACAATTGAAAGGTTTTTCTCCAGTGTGGATAGACTGGTGTCTGTTCAGTGGACCTGACTGACTGAAACTCTTGTCACAATATTTACAGTGGAAAGGTTTTTCCCCAGTGTGGACAAGCTGGTGCCTATTCAGCACACTTGACTCACTGAAACTCTTGTCACAATGTTTACATTTAAAAGGTTTTTCTTCAGTGTGGACACTGAGGTGTTTTTTCAGGTCACATGACCGACCAAAACTCTTATCACAATGTTTACAGTGGAAAGGTTTTTCTCCAGTGTGGATAGTACGCTGGTGTAGCTTCAGGTTAGCTGACTGGCTGAAACTCTTGTCGCAATATTTACACTGGAAAGGTTTTTCTCCAGTGTGGACACGCTCGTGTTTTCTCAGGTTAGCTGACTGACTGAAACTCTTGTCACAATGTTTACATTGGAAAGGTTTTTCTCCAGTGTGGACACGCTGGTGTTTTTTCAGGTCAGCTAACTGACTGAAACTCTTGTCACAATGTTTACACTGGAAAGGTTTTTCTCCAGTGTGGACACGCTCGTGTTTTGTCAGGTTAGCTGACTGACTGAAACTCTTGTCACAATGTTTAGAGTGGAAAAGTAAAAACCTGTCCGCAGTGTGGACACACTGATGTCTCTTTAGCTGAATTGTAAAACTTTTGTCACAATGTTTACAACGGAAATACTTTTCTCCAATATGGATGTGCTGGTGTGTCTTCAGGTTAGCCGACTGACTGAAACTCTTGTCACAATGTTTACATTGAAAAGGTTTTTCTCCAGTGTGAACGCGCTGGTGTCTCTTGAGCAAAGATGAACGGTTGAAACTCTTGTCACAATGTTCACACTGAAAAGGGTTTTCTCCAGTGTGGACACCTCCATGTGTCTGCCCCCAATCATCACTGTGTTCAGTTAATTCAGTATCAGATTCAAGTTCAACTTCAACCTCAGAGCAATGAGAAGTGACGTCTTCATCAACTTCCCTTTTCACTGCTAGTAATGTCAACATTGACCCATCAGGCCCCTCTGGTCTTTGAAGTAGCTCCTCCTGTTCATTTTTTATGTGTGGAGGCTCTGGTTCCTCCTGGAGGAGACCGAGGCTCCTCTCCTGTTCAGCAGTAACCTCCTCTTTACACACAACCACCTGCAGGATGGCTAGGAGCAGAAAAATAACATGTTAGTCAATACTGGATGATTTTTCTGGCTTTAATGTAGCTCTGGTCCATAGCGTTTCAACTTCTTGTACACACATTAAAGACAGCCTGACACAGCCTGTCGACTGCTGCAAAATAAAAAGGACACTCACCAATACAAATTTGTGGAGTTGAAAGTCTACCTTCCATAGTGGATACACTCTGACTCTGAGCCCCTCACCATATGTATAAAACGCACTTTTTGTCCAGAAAAGGAAATATTTCACTGAAAGAAATATGTTTTAGTTATCAGATTCTTCCTTCCGGTGAAATGTTTTTTTCTGGCCAAAAGGTGCATTTTGTGTGGTGATGGGGGGCTCAGAATGCGTCCACTAGGGAAAGTAGGCTTTCGACTCCACAAAACCATATTTGTATTGGTGAGTAGCAAAAGTGTTCTTTTTAGTGCTCATGCGTGCGTAGAAGGTTCCATAGCGTTAAGGACGTCCCTTTAACGCTATGGACCAGACCTAGCTTTAATGGCTGGAGGTGCTTCTGTTTAGTGATGTCATGCACTTAGCGGCTTGAGCTAAACCCTTTTCTATGGCACATTGTCTTAATGGTAAATGGTGCAAATATAGCACCTTTATCCAATATTGTGATTGTGCATTACCCATTCATGCACCGATGGAAGAGGAAACCATGCAAGGCACCAACCTGCACATCGGGAGCAAGTAGGGGTTCAGAGTCTTGCTCAAGGACACTTCGACACTAACTCTGGGGGAGCCCGGGTTCAAACTGGCATCTTTGCGGTACCTATCCAGCCATTCTACCCCTGAGCCACCGCCGCCACATGATGGCTATACTGCACATATTGATTAATTAATTGATTGATAAAATACTTTATTAGACAAAAAACATTAAATAGCACAAGTACAGTAATACATTTAGGCTAAAAGGCTAACACAAAAGTCATGGGGACTTGTTTCCATTGTGGTCCTATAATATCCAGATATTATCATTGTAATTTGTCATGATATGTTTTGCCAAGATTATCCTATAATAATAATAATAATAAAACTTTATTTGTATAGCACCTTTCATGACATGAAATGCAGCTCAAAGTGCTTTACAGAACAATGGAGGATAAAAGAAAAGCAAGGCAACGACAGTAATGCAATACAGTGAGGACATGAATAACAAAAACTAAAATAAAAACAACTAAAAGATCAATTAAAAGCAATGTTGTAGAAGTGGGTCTTGAGCTGAGCTTTAAAAATGTCTACAGAGGCTGTCTGACGAAGGTACAGAGGGAGCTTGTTCCATGCCGAAGGCCCGTAGAAGCAAAAAGCTGCTTCCCCGTATTTTTTAGTTGCCATTTTTTTAGGCAAAGCAAGCAGGCCAGCAGTGGAAGACCTTAGCGGGCGGTTTGGGACATATTTAGGCAGGCAGTCATGTAGGTAGGAAGGTGCGAGACCATTGAGAGCTTTATAGACAAGTAAAATAATTTTAAAATCAATCCTAAAAACAACCGGAAGCCAGTGCAGTGATGCCAAGACTGGATTATGTTCTCTCATCTTAGTTCTAGTTAAAACTCTGGCTGCTGCATTTTGGACAAGTTGTAATCTGTCAGTTGTTTTCTTAGGCAGTCCTGAAAAAAGTGCATTGCAGTAATCAAGCCGAGAAAAAACAAAGGCGTGGATTAGCGTTTTTGCATCGTCCAAGGACACATAGGCTCTGATTTGTGCAATATTTCTAAGGTGAAAAAAGGCAATCTTGGTAACATGATTAATGTGTGAATTAAAATTCAATTCGGAATCGATAATAACCCCCAGGTTCTTTACTGTACTGTTACTTTCTACAGTCAGGTTGCCAAGTCTGCTTAATATTGATTCTTTCTGCTCACTAGAACCGATTATGAGAACTTCTGTCTTATCCTCATTTAGCTTGAGAAAGTTCTCACTCATCCAACATTTGATGCTAGACAGACAGACAGGTAAGCAGCGGGTCTAAAGCACAGGGATCATCGGGAGCCACAGAAAGATATAATAGGCCCTGCGGTAAGCCCCGCCCGCTCGCTCAGCTGCCTCGATACCGTTGTTAAGCAGGACAAACATCAGCGAACCTCCATTGAGGACCGTGTTATGTCGGCGTTTTTCCGAAGAGGAATAGAAGCATTCATATCAACAACATTCATACTATAATAACGCCATGGTGAAACGTTGCTGTTGGGCGTCCTGCAACAGTGCTTAATAAGTACCCAGAAAGTTTGGGGCATTTCTTTTTATTCCTTTCCCCGTGGGTGCGCACATCATGCACATGTCAATGTTTACATTCTGGAGGTGGAGGACGCGGCGGTCACTCATTCACCCTCCCTGCTACTAAATCATACTATTAACGTCAACTTTTACTAAACAATGTTTAAATCAATCGTCTAATAAACAACTAACAACTTACCTTGGAGCAAATGGTGTGCTTTGTAACTTTCTAATCTCCACGCTCAGTTGCTTGTGTTGGTCTCCAGCCTCCAGTCACGTTCCCTCCCACTGCGGTTCAGAAAAAGAACGCTGCTTACCATTTTCTGCACATTGTATCCAAAAAGTGAAGGTCCGCTAATGGTCTAAACTATTTTGAATTTAGGAACGGCAAATAAAATAGTTTAGACCATTAGCGGACCTTCACTTTTTGCATGCAGAAGGGGGTAAGCAGCGTTCTTTTTTTTCTGAACCGCAGTGGGAGGGGACGTGACTGGAGCCTGTGGTTGAATACAGTTATGTGGCTGCCGTCCAACACAAGCAACTAGAAAGTTACAAAGCACACCATTTGCTCCAAGGTAAGTTGTTTGTTGTTTATTAGACGATTGATTTAACCATTGTTTAGTAAAGGTTGACGTTAATACTAGTATGATAGTAGCAGGGAGGGTGAACGAGTGACGCCACCGCCGCTTCCTCCTCTAGAATGTAAACATTGTGCGCACCCACGGGAAAGGAATAAAAAGAAATGCCCCAAACGTTCTGGGTGCCTATGAAGCACTGTTGCAGGACGCCCAACAGCAACGTTTCACCATGGCGTTATTATAGTATGAATGTTGTTGATATGAATGCTTCTATTCCTCTTCGGAAAAACGCCGACATAACACGGTCCTCAATGGAGGTTCGCTGATGTTTGTCCTGCTTAACAACGGTATCGAGGCAGCTGAGCGAGCGGGCGGGGCTTACCGCAGGGCCTATTGCAGGGGTATTCAACTGGCGGACCGCGGTCCGCGACCGGACCGCGGACCACCTCTTTGCGGACCACTTTTTTTAAGTTAATAATATAAATAACATCAGATGGTACATTTCTCATGTGAAATTGCTGCAAAGGCCCCCAAAATGTCCCCCAAGGGCCCCCAAAATTCTGGCACGCGCTATGCGCACGCGCAGTGTGGCCTGCCAGGGCGTATAACTCCCGGCCTGATTTGGAGTTCCACTCCAGGCCTGCACTCTGCACCCCATTATTGGTTGGGTGGAAGGCGATCTGATTTGTATAAGCTTGGCTTGACCATACTAAACGGGCATAGAGCCCCGCTCTCCGATGGACGCCGCACATGGGACCGGACCTCGGTCTTATTCAAAAAAATATTTGTGGACCTTCATCATTTCTAGTTGAGGACCCCTGGCCTATTGGGTATCATCAGCATAGAAATGAAAATTGACTCCGTGATTGGCAATGAGTCAAACTCGGCTAGATTGACAAAGTAACTTGGAAAACCAGGACAGGGCCGTACCAGACAGGCCTATCCAGTGCTCCAGACGCTGTATTAAAATTGAGTGATCAATCGTGTCAAATGCAGCCGTTAGATCTAGAAGTAAGAGAACGGATACATGTTTCTTGTCAGCAGACACCCTAAGATCATTCATTACTTTTACAAGTGCTGTTTCTGTGCTGTGACCTTTCCTAAAGCCAGATTGGAATTTGTTGTGCACATTATTGTTCTGTAGAAACACATCCAATTGATGAAAGATGCCTTTTTCTAAAACCTTGCCCAGAAAGGGTAGATTTGAAATGGGTCGATAGTTACCCAAAACAGAGGGATCAAGATTGTGTTTCTTGAGAAGGGGCTTAACTACAGCAGTCTTCAGTGAGTCTGGGAAGACGCCTGATTGTAGAGAGCTGTTTACAATTTTTAGGATATCTCCAATCACACTGTCTAAGACCTCTTTGAGAAAGGTGGTGGGAATTGTATCTAATGAACAGGAGGATGATGTCATCTGGGATATAGTTTTGCGGAGTTCGTCTTCCTCAATTGCGCAGAACGATAATAGGCTCTCCCTGGAGAGATCTACCCTGGGACCATTAGCTGCTGTTTGAAGGTTTGCGCTAACAGCAGCACCATTCATAATATCAGCTCTAATGTTAAAAATGTTGTTGTCAAAAAAGCATGCAAACTCATTACACTTAGCTTTAGAGGCCGGGAATGACTGCTTGTAGGACTGGGGGGGGTTTAAAAGTCGATCAATGGTAGAGAATAGGACTCTGGCATTTTTCTTGTTCTCATTAATAATGCCAGAGAAATATGCCTGCCTTGCTAGACGCAAGGCTTTGTTATAGGCGACTGTTGACTTTTTAAGAATCTCTAGGTGGATGGTGAGTTTGTTTTTTCTCCAAGCTCGCTCAGCTCTACGACATTCTTGCTTCAGTGAGCGTGAATGCTCATTTATCCAGGGTGTTACTCTGGTGTTATGTTTCTTTTTTGTTTTCAAAGGAGCCACTATATCAAGAGCTGACTCTAGTTTAAGATTAAACATTTGAACCATATCATTCACTGGGGGAGTATCGGGCAGGGGGGGGGGGGGGGGGCAGGTGACGAGAGAACTCGTTGGCTGCAGAAGAGCTAAAAAAACGCTTTTTTATGGTATATTCAGTGATGTTTTTCTTTAGATCAGAGACAGTCATATTAAAACACAGCAGAAAGTGGTCTGATAGCTCAGGCCTTTCAATAGTCCTTTCCACAATGATGTTCAGCCCTCTAGAAATCACCAGGTCCAGAGTGTGCCCATGTTTATGTGTAGGCCCAACAACATGTTGGATAAATTCAAAGGAGTGCAATAACTCTAAGAAACCCATAGCCATAGCATCTGTATCATCATCCAGGTGAAGATTAAGATCACCTGAGATAAGAGTTCTGTCATAGTTAGTGGAGCAGATAGATAAAAGTTCTGATATTTCTGTTTTTGGCGGGCGATAAATGCTAATCATTGGCATAGTGAAAATACGTACTGAGTTGAGAGTGGTCTTCAGGTTCCTCCTGTTTAATAGAAATGTCCCCGTCTGGAGAGTTCATCTTCACCTGCAGTTTGGACTCCACAGACTGGTCTGAAATGAAGCAAGTAAAAAATAACTTTAAAAACCAGAGACCTAGTGGAACATATGAACCTCGAATGCAAAGGAGATTGATTGATGTTAGGGTATGAATCTTGCTTAATTTAAGATAGCAAAACACATCACCAAGCTACATCTTATGTTCACAAGTACGGATGAGCGATCCTCGCTCACTAAAATCACAAACGCAATCTCAGTTAAACTGTGAGATGTTTAGTTCAGATGTATGGAAAGAAAGCCATTGTCAGATGAGCAACACAACAAGAAATACCATTCAAGATGTATTACGGTCAGTGGTGTGTGTGCACCACAAGACAATGTGATCAATTAGTTGTTTAATCATCTGAAATTAAAATACAATCCAAGGGGTCTACGGTCAAACAATATAGCAGCAAAAAAAACTAGTTTACAGCTTAGTTTTATGCATGATGTTTCCAATCAATGAGTAATCGTGTTGATTGTGTGAGCTCTGTACTGACCAAAATAAATTATGTCTGACTGCCATAATCAAGCAGCCCCAACCTTGTGTAAAAAGTAACACATATTGCCTGATGGTGGACTCCTGAGAGCATGCATGCACAGAGCAAACTTCATGGCAATCTGTCCATTCCATTTCGAGACATAGAAATTTGCCATGCAAGTGGCCTATAGGTGGAGCTAGCTTGGAGTAAGGCTCTTTGGGCACCGAAATTAGTAATAATATTAATGACATCGGGGATCTCCATCCCTGATGATGTCACGAGGCATGACCATATAATATATGGTAATGCCTCGGGTGACGGACTAACTTAAGGCTCATACATAGTCTGGATTTTCGGTGGCGGGGTGACCACCGAACTACAACATGACGTCACGAGCCGCGGTGAAGAGCAAACCACCGCCACCGCTCCAGCCCTTCTCTCTGTTTTTACTCACCACCACTCAACATTATTTCAGCTCCGGTAGTCAGCTCACCACCGGAGTGGTGGTCACCTCACCACCGAAAATCCAGACTATGAATAGGCCTTAACTGACGGGAAATTAACGTTTTCATAATAAATGCAATAAGTACTCTGCCAAGGTTCTAGGCTTATTATCCCACCCTCAATTTCTTCACATATTGTACAATTAATACTACGCAACATCATCAAACGACGTGCACCTATGGTAACATCATTCTACAGGCCACATCTACAGGCCACAGGCCTGTAGAATGTTACCTTTTTGTGTAGTGTGTGTAGTGTAGTGTTACCTTTTTATTTTGTATTTATTTTATAGCTTCTAGTTGCATATCATTTTTGAGCGGTGCCTAGCTTTTTTTGTAGCTTGACCACAAGTGGGCAGTGTAGAGTGGTGTACAGTAAGCTCTAAATAGAGTGAACTTAACTGCTTCTGAACACATACTGAACAGCATGTATATCATCATCATCTGTCATCTGTTCTGTAATGAAATGCCCAAGATATTTGACTTTACTACAGAGACGGAGACTGTTAAAAGATCGTTTAAAATCAGAACCTCTTTTCTACAAATTAGAACAACCCTCTTACTGGAATTATACTTGATATCATTAAATGTATACGATAACCCTCAACTATAAATATATTGGGTTTTTTTATGATTAAAAATTGTATTGCTTTTTCAATTTAGTTTCACACACAATTAAGACAACAAACGAAACAAAACTAGACAAGAAAATAATAAATACATTACACAATGAAATATTTACAGAAAAGATAAAACAATACAGACAATACAATACAATAAAATAATAATAAAACAAATTAATAATAAAAAAGGGAAAAATAAATGCCATTACACCTGGGTAATATCAATTTACACTTTCACGGAAAACAAGAAAGAAAAACAGACGTTGCGCTCACACCACATTGGGATTGACAGCAATATGCATTATGTATCCTCCCCATTTCCGTATATATTTGTCCAGTCTGTCGGACCTCCTATATGCCATTTCTTCGTATGCTGCAACCTTGCCTAACTCCACAAACCAGTCATGAAATGAGGGACTCCCTGACGCTTTCCAACCCCTCATTAGCACCTGTCTACCAATCATCATAGCCGTGATGATGAAATCTACATAATCGCAGTGAGCAACCTGCTTTGGGTCACCCAGTATGTAAAGCCTAGGGCAGAAGGGAAAATCAACCATTGTCATTTCTAAGATACAATTATGAATTTGTTTCCAATAACTCTCAATTACAGGACAGTCCCACAAAGTGTGAACCAGGGTGCCCACCAAAGATGGATCCTTGCAGTTCCAGCACTCAGCTGTGTCCTTAAGACCCAGTCTGTGCAGAGCCGAAGAGTTTGATCAATCCTCAATTTGTACAAATTCTATCAAACTGTACAAAGTACTTTCTAGGGATATTGATAGGGAGGGACTGAAGTAAATAATTTAACTTGGGCACACAGTTCATCTTCAAGACATTAACCTTGCCCCACAGGGACTCTTAGCAAAATAAATTCAACTTTTTTGGAAAGTAAAGTGTTGTATTCATATTTCAGCCGTGTTAATTCTCTCAAGTTATCAGCAGACACATGTTGTTTCAACATAGATTCAGCTCCCTTCACCTTTTGCTCCAGTTCTGTTAGTTTTAACTTATTTAGCTTTTTCTTATGTGATGCAAATTGAATAATATAGCCCCTGATGACCGCTTTCATTGCTTCCCATGCTATGCAGGCAGATGGCGCTGTAGGAACATTAATTTCAATGTATGTCTTCATTTGTGTCCTCAGATCCTCCTTAAATACTGGGTCCTGTAATAAGGATGAATTAAGTCTCCATCTGTGTGTTCTAGTCATTTCATAACCTGGGAGCATATCTAGCGTCACCTGGGCATGGTCTGAAATCAATATATTTCCAATTGAGCAGGACAAGACAGCAGGAAGTAGGGAGTTAGAGATGAGAAACATATAAATTCTAGAAAATTGTTTATGGGAATTCGAATAGAAAGTGTAGTCTCTGCCCGTAGGGTTCAGCAATCTCCAAATATCATTAAGCCCCAGAGAGGCGCACATCTCTTTAACCATAGGAGTGGATTTAGATTCTCTGCCAAGTGAGGAGACACTTTTATCCAGCTGTCTGTCCAAATACAAATTATAGTCTCCACCCAGAATTATCGGAAAATCCCCAATATCCTGTAATCTGTTCTCCACGTCTAAAAAGAAGGCTGGGTCATCAATATTAGGAGCATAGATATTGGCAAGTATTATCGTCTGACCCTGTATCTCTGCTAAGACAATGATCAGTCTACCTTCCTCATCTGATATTTCCTTAATATATTTAAATTGCACCTGCTTACTAATCAAAATTGCCACTCCTTTACTTCTGGTAGAACCCTCACTGAAGAACACATGTCCCACCCAACCTCTACCCAGCTTTTCAGACTCTATTTTAGTCATATGAGTCTCTTGTAAGAAAACCATGTGATAATTATTAGACTTTAGACTGCCCAAAACCTTCTTTCTCTTGATCGGGCTGCCCAATCCGTTGACATTCCATGTAGCATAGCGCAACCTATTATCTCTATCCGTAGCCATTGTTAGTAATGACATTCATGAAAAAATGTGTGGCTACATTATTAATATTAATCCCCAGGTGTGTAGGCATTGAACACAGACAATAAAAATACATATACTGTGGCCTCTTCAGGTCTAATCCAAAGATGACCTGGCACCAGCCCACATCAAATAACATAAAGCTCACGTGGTCCATGACTCACAAGTGGAGTGCCAAACCTGCATCAGGCAACAATGGCTGCTTACCATAATAATTATCTAAAATAATTCCAAGACAAATTCCTCCAAAAGGAAAATAAGTATTACCTATATAATCAAACATGAACGTCCAAAACCAAACCAACGCTTCACCCATGCATGCCCGTGCATCTCGCACGCGCATACATACAGTACATACAACCGTGCCCCCACCCCCTCACACACACACAAACACACCGACAGAGCATAACGCTATGACTATACCTACACACTGTAGTATGGCAGGGCGTATCAAATAGTCATACATTGCATTTTACTAATATATCACTCCTTTCTGATATACATAAGCGGGGGAGGAGTTTATAAATATATTGTTTTAAAATCCCTATCTTTATATGTGTTGTGTTTGGTGTTGACATTATACAACAACAATTTGAAGTAGTGACACTACTTGGACACGCCTGCGCGTCCTTAGACCCCAGTCAATATGAGCTCAATAGCAATTAAGTTAGTGAATCAGTGTTTCAGCCTAACTATGCCTGAGAACCAATGGCATCTCTTATCCACTATGTGACAGCAGGATAATACAGTATATATTACAGTATCAGTACAGTTACAACAATGCACTTTATTTCTGACCTTTCTCTTTCTTTTCTCCTGTACTCCTCCAGGAGTTCTGGGTTACTTTGAATTTTTTCCCTGTATTTCTGCAACCTAGCTTGAGCAGCTTCTTTCTTCCTTGCACTAGCTGTCACCCTGAAATTAAAAAAATCATAATAGAAATCAATATTATGTCAACAGTCAATTCTACAGAAAATTATCATTACCGCAATATAGGTTCTCTTTACAGGCTTTAAAAAGTTGCGGTGTGTGAGAGAAGGTTAAGTTAAACTGTCGCTAGAAAACGTCTGTTTACTTGCTAGCTATAGCTAAGGCAAGTCTTTGAACTTTGCGTGGAATGTCCTCCAAGATACCCATGTACCTGTCTAAATACTTCCTTAATGTAAACGAAGTCCACACCCACAACACCAGAGGGAGTGCAACAAACCATGTACAACCCAGATTCGGCACAAACAAGGGACTAAATTATTTTCGCTCCTATGCCACCAAAATGTGGAACGCCCTACCAACAGTCATTAAGACATGTGAATCCCTTGACTCCTTCAAAACCGCTCTCAAAGGGCACCTACGGATGGCTGCAATTCGAAACTGGCCTCTGTAAAATCTGAATCCCCATTTTCCCTCACTGTATATTGTATCTTTTCCCTTTTTTGCTTCCCATATGATGAATTCCTGTTCTGTACTTTAGCTACATAGAAATGTCTATTTGTATGTCTCTAAATGTTTGTATGTCTTTAAATGTTTTGATGAATTGAACAATGTGGACCCTGTTGTAAACAAGTGTAATGCTTAATTGGGTCGTCCACTCACAGTTGACAGTCTTTGTATTGAGTTTGTGCTTAAAATTTACTGTAAATTCTACAAACTGTTAATAAATATTTCAATCAATCAATCAATCAATCCTGTTTCCACAACTTTCCACAGACTGTCAAAGACAATCTCAGACACAACACGTGACGTTACACATATATTTGTGCACTGTAACTTATATTATAATACACAAACCTTCTCGGCATCACGTTCACTATCTTCTCTGATTGTTTGGCTCCACCGTTAACATTGTAGTAAGGTGGGCGGTAGCGAATTTGGCGATGCGTTTTAACCATACATTTTAACTAAGGTTTATATAATATACTCTAAGGTTTGCAGGTTGCAATGTCAACAGGTTGCAACCCGGACGAGAGAGCGGAACGGACACATGCAGTCGTCGCTCTCTCGTCCGGGATGAAACACACACTATTCTCTAGTTCCCACAGGAGCCCCTTCACGAATACAAGAAGACTCACCCCGTTTCTGTTTTCCTCCCAGAAGTTTCCCCAGTGAGGGGTGGGAGAGGCTGGACAGCAGACGGCTGGATTTTGAATTTCTCTAACTATAAACTTTCATGACAGCAGACAGCCTAAGTACAAATATAATTTATGAAAAGCTACTACAGTGAAGTCTGTTCACAGAAGTTGTTGTAGGATATGTGGGGATTATCTGACGAGGTACCATTTGAGGGGGCAAAACCTTACATATACTAAATAATACTAAATTGTTTATAAGGTCAATATAAGTAATATAATATAGCCTTTCCACAGTAGTAGCTTTTTCATGTTTTTGATTATTTTGCAAATTTTCCTACATAATACCTCATTTGCATATTTAAAAATGTAAAATTTGTAATACAATAAATCATTGTCTTCGTGTAAGTACTCAATTGGGGGAGTTTAATGGTGATAACAATCTAATATAGGTATGGTTTTGCACACTCAATTCATAATTCACGTTTCAATTTTGGAGCTCTGGCTCATGGACTAAAAAACAAAAAGAACTGAACCGGTTCCCACTGGGAACCAACCAGTGGAAAAGGGGCCAGAGTGTGTATGCAGAGTAGTACTATTACTAATACTATATTTTATATTACTCTGCCCCTTCAATGCTCGTTGTAAGATTTTATTTTAATCATAAACAGAGACACATTGTTAAAAAAAAAGAAAACGAAATTAACGAAATTACTTAAATTAATGAACTCCAAAGCAATTTCTTATTTCTAAACAAAATAAAATAAAAGCGCCCACAGCATACCCAGTGAGAATCGACCCCAGCACCTTCTGTGAGGCGACAGCGCTATACCGACTGCAGGCACCACCATGCCCCATGCTGTTTACAAGTCTAACTCTATTATTTATAGATCTCCTTCTCATGTCTTCTGATGTTATGCATTGTTGGTGTAAGCTAATTTAGTATATGTTTTGACATTTCCGAACATATAATTCAGAGAATACCTCACAAGGTTCTCTTGCCTGTAGGCTACTGGGCTACTGGCACAGTATTTCTGAGGATGCAACGCACTGTTGTCCCATCAGTGCTGTTGTCATCCTTCATTCAAACAGCTGTGTTCTGTTTGGTGATGCTGTTTGCTCCATTTGGAGCACAAAGGTTTGAACATATGCCGGAACTAAACCTTCATTCAAACAGCTGTGTTCTGTTTGGTGATACTGTTTGCTCCATTTGGAGCACAAAGGTTTGGACATATGCCGGAACTAAACTAAACCATAAACTATAGTGGTTACGGGGAGAAAATCAACATTGCACACTTCCATTGTGACTCGGTCAACTCAAAACATTGGAAATGTCAAAACGCTATAATCAGCAGGACAATAATCTATTGCATTCCAGAGTCTGACCGATGCCTGATTTTTGGTTCTGATGTTGATCCCGTGGTGGGGGATCTAGACCACCATTTAGCAATATTTTCACTGATATTTGGGCAAAAAGTAGGTTTCTAATCACTTTGAAAAACTTTGATTTGATTAAAGTTTCTGTTTGAGACTATCTAACCACTTAACCTCTGTAGTCTTAGATAACTAGACTTGAGTTACAATTGTACTTTGACCACTTTTTCTGTCTACACCGTCACCAAATGTCTTTGCGGAAAATAGACGATTTACGAGCTCACGATTGGTCTGGCTCTAGTTCTGTATGGTCTATCAGACTTTACAGAGTAGTGTATAGTGCTGCTGGTCAGTGGTGACTCACATGAACTTCCCATCATGTTCATGTCTTCACCCCACAGGGAGTTTGTGATTTGCGGACCCAGCAGTGTTCTCTGGGCAGCAGCAGTGAGAGCAGACCTGGAGGTAGGCAACTTGTCCAGGGACACGCTGACCCAGGAGAGATCAATGGTGCTGCATGCTCTGCAGACAGTGCTGGGGAGAGGACATCAAAGCTCTATGCTGGCAGAGGCAGTGGAAGCCGAGGAGTGAAAGAGGAAGATATAAGGGCAGTTGCACAGCAAATTTGTTTGTGTTCAAAACACTCTACTACTTTATGAAGCAAGTGTACTGTACTATATGTCTACAGAAAGTGTTTCTTAATGTGTATGGAGACAAAATAGTATAGGTTTAAACTCATTCAATCTGGAATAGCTTGGAACTGTTATTTATTTTATAAGTTATTTAGCAGTGCGAGGAAGGGGCCCCATGTGTCCTCAAATATCTACAATGATATCTTGACAGCTGTTAGAGGAGGTCCTAGTCCTACTCTCCTCAAATGCCACAAAGCTAACATTTATGACTGTATTTTGCAGCATTTCTGTATTTGTTTTTTTCAGTTGCAAACTTGCAACGCCTGTGCTCTCCGTGTAACACTCCCTTACCCACGCCACAGATGAACTTCCTCTTGTGGTCGAACAATGAGGAAGATCTGTGTGAGTCATTCAGAGCACATTTCCATATTCTACACTGTATGTACAAATAAATGTATATTACTGTAGTGTGTACAAAACACAGAACACAAGCCTACATCCCATTTGCTACATAATGGAACCCCCCCCCCCCCCCTTACTTTAATTTGAGAAACAACTTTATTACTGTACTGCAGGATAGTTCCTGACGATGCTATGACTAAAGGTTGCTATAGGATAACAACAAACAGATATTATCTATCACATAGAAATTGTGCAGGCATAAAACAGTGGTTGAAAGCACAATCTCTGGCGAAGCAGTCACAGGCTGTGATATTTTGAGTGACATCAAGATTATGATGATAGAATAAAGACATATTTATAAGTATAGGCTTAGCCAAGAATTGCTTTAGCCATCTGGAAAGTGGGCTGTTGTGATTTTGTACAATACGTTTTAAATCATACGTAGGCTATTCATTATGAGCTTGTAGATCTGTTACTTTTGAAAATGTTTGTAAACTTTTGAAAAAATGTGAGTACTTTTAACTACTTTTACTGGTATACTATTTTGATGCTGATACTTATGTAGGCCTATACTTTTACTCATGTGTGTGTGCGTGTGTGCGTGTGCGTGTGCGTGTGTGCATGTGTGTGTGTGTGTGTGTGTGTGTGTGTGTGTGTGTGTGTGTGTGTGTGTGTGTGTGTGTGTGTGTGTGTGTGTCTTCCTGGATTTTACACATTGCATTTCTTCCTCATAGGGAAAGAGAGTCTAATGTCTTAGTTTGCAGAAACTGAACCTTCATTGTACTACATACATACCAGTCACTGATGTGGAACGATGTCCTTAGCAGTTCACCAGTGTACAGTCCAAGGCATGACGGGAAACACACAGGGACAAAACAGGGCTGTCAATATATAACAACCAGTAAGCCACATGGAGGCAAACAGAAAGCTTCATGGGAATTGGGAAATACATGGAATGGTTTGTTTTTCTTGTCAGGGCGGGATTCATGGTAAACTTCCTCTCGCCTCACTCCGTGGTATGCCAGCAACATTAACAGCCTGGGAGCCATGATTCCAAAGCTTGCTAAAATGGTAACCTCTAACCTGTTACCTGAAGATGTCTTCCTATTGCATGCCCTACCGCCGTTGTGGTAATAGTTCTGCCAATCTATTCTGTTAGTCAGGGAATATTATCAGTATAATCTGTATAATCTGGGAATACATTTCTTACCAAGAATTTTCTTTTTGTAAAGGTGTCTACTAACATAATTATGGTTTATATTCAACCACCCTAGGGGAATTTTTGACAGCTGCTGAAAGTTGGGGTACCATCAACAGCCAATATATGGCAAATTGTTCTAAATTTCATTATGCTTTATGCACTATGCACAGGAGATCTGTACCCAGAACCTTAACATCAGGGCTCATGAGGAAAGAACATTCACTGTCTGTCTAGACAGGGATTCCCGCAGCCGCAGGACATAATTATGACAATGTCCAAACTAAGCTGGGACACCATGGGACATGCCTCAGTGAATGCCTTATTGTTCCTTTTGAAACGGATCGTCAACTCCGATAATGAAGTCATATCGTCACTTTTATTCATAGAATTGAGATATCGCCCTGCTTGGATCCAGGATATGGCCTCCAGCCAGAAGTCAAACTGAACACGTATTTGAACAAGAACCTGTCTGTGCCAGTCAACACCTTCAGCGGAATCATCATGTGATATGAGTGTTGTTTGTTCTAATGCATGCTGAGAAGAGTCCCTTTCATTTACGGTAAATGAAAGGGACTCTATCTGCTTCTTAGTAAACATGGGGTAAATGATTTACCCCATGTTTACATGGACTAAAACTTGATGGAGATACACAAAGATAACCGGAAATATTTAATGTACACTATTCAACAAAGAAGATCAATTTGATTAGATGCATTAAGTCCAAGAGCCTAAGGAGCCTAAGGAGAGAGGTCAAAGTGTAAAACAAAAAATAATTGTAAATTTATACTTTTTATTTAGATTTGAGATATGTCAGATTACAAATGTAACATCTTTCAAGTAGGCTACTGTAGTGTAGATTGTGTAGTAGATTATTAGCCAGGCTATAGATTGTGTACGTTATACTATACTGTAACTGTATTGTACATTTGTAGTCTAATGAGAGGAATATCTGATTTGAAATGTAAATTATGGTTATAATGTAGATTGTGCCTGAAATCATGTCATAAATCTGTCAACACTAATAATTGCGTCATATTCACATTTGTTTGACAATTATCTCACTATATGGCACAATGAATGACATGTCTTTTTTACTACATGAAACAATTCAGTCTATTAGTATTATGGTTGGACTGCTGCATACGCCAACTGTACCAATTTAGTTACAATATGGTTATTATATGCAGAGACCAGATGACAGTTATGTGTTGAGGAGAAAGGTCACATAATTACAGTATCTAGCAGGATGGATTATAGCCTACAGTAGCTGAAATGTAATGATGAAAAGGATGTTTACAGTGTTATGTTGTTTGCACAAAGTACAGGTTACTTTAAGTTAAATTAAGTGACAGAAGACACTACCATGTTGGCCTACACACTGGCCTTGGCCTATGTATCTACTGTATATGAAATGCAAGATAAATTGCTGTCTATTTGTTTCTAGGGCCCAGCACTGTGTTTTATAGCTTTTCTATTCTATTATACCGGTATTGTATTGTATTGTATTGTATTGTATTGTATTGTATTGTATTGTATTGTATTGTTTTGTATTGTATTGTATTGTATTGTATTGTATTGTATTGTATTGTATTGTATTCTATTCTATTCTATTCTATGTCATGCCTGTCCAACACTAACTCATTCCAGTTGTAGATGAAACTTGTTCTTCGTGTTATATGCTTTTTAGATTAATTTACTTCCTTGAAAGACATGTTTAACGTGACTTACCCATTGGAGCCCATCATAGGGAGGAGGGGTGGGGGGATTGGTACAGCATGATCCCATGGCCCGGAGGGACGATCACACTCACTGACTCAATTATTGTTATAGGCACCTGTTCACTGTCATCATCTCATCATCATGGCAGCCGTTTCACGTTTGATCATGATGTGATTTGTGAATGATTTGTGATGAGACAAATATTCAGTGGATAGTAAAATATTTTCCTTTGTGAGTTCTTTAACTTTTGTCATGCTTTAATATTTTCGGCGCTTTTCGGTGCTTTTCCTGGTTTTATCATCACTTTTTGTATTACTTTCTGTTGAACTGAACCCATTCTACAAACTGAATACAAATTTCAATCAATCAATCAAAGTCGTACGAGTCGTAGTCGACCAAGTATATATCAATACTTCGGTTGCCTTGACAGCCAACTAGCCAATCACAGCGCGACCATCGTTGCTACAGGCTATGGGAGACTGTCACCTGAGTGAGTGGACTGCTACAGCTGCATACTGCTTCCAAAGGCAACAGGTAGCAGCAGCGCGACAATCGACAGAAGAAAACTAAACATCAACAAATAAAACGGACACACGAACGTAGAAATACAATGTGAAATGAGTGCTGGAAGATAAGGACCGTACATTTGTCAAATTTTAGAAGGTAAACATTCTTAATTGTATCCATTTTCTACTTTTGTCCATACCACTGTCTGTAACTTTTGCACATGACGTGGACCTGGACGTGCTCTGCATCTTGATAAGAAAGGCAGACAGGTGCTGCTGCTGCCTGCCGAAATGCTGTATAATGAATCCCTTTTTAAGTAAATTATATTTAAATTGGCTACTTTCTTATGTTTAGATCAAGTGTATTATGCTTAGTTCTAGGATTGTACAACTGTTGTGGATTGCGCAACAATTTGTATTCATTAATTTGTATTTTAGTTTCAGTTTAATCTAAGTTATGGCTTGGTGTTGAAGTAGGCCTACTAGTACTACAAAGTGTTACAATTAGACGCTGTAAGTTTTGATCATTTGTTTTTTAATTAGATTACATTTATAAATGCAATTCCTGCAACCCCATTCACAGCTGCTATAGTGTAATGTTGGCACATTAATAAGTTGGCAGCTAAAATACAATACTGATTTTATTTTTTTGTACCTCCCTCAAAGTCATAACCTTTTCTTCAACCATCTCTCTCCCCTTCCCTGTCGTCCCCCCCGTCCCCCCCTCCTCCTCCTCCTCTCTCTCTCTCTCTCTCTCTCTCTCTCTCTCTCTCTCTCTCTCTCTCTCTCTCTCTCTCTCTCTCTCTCTCTCCCCCCATGTGAGACAGATCTGAAGAGTGTGTGAGCTCCCTGGGCTGGGCAGTCATGAAGGGGAACAAGCAGATAGACATTAATAGCGCCCTGGTCCTGGCTGGCACCTTCAGCTTCCTGTGTTCATGTGCCAGAGGCTGCCTCCTCCCCTTCCTCACCCTGTATTTCAGACAGCTAGGCCTGACCCCTGCAATGACGGGCCTCATCATGTCCACCAAGCACTTCATATCGCTGCTCTGGAGCCCCCTGGCCAGTGCGCTGTCTAAGCATTACAATAAGAGGAGGGCCATCATAACAGTCTGCCTTGTTTGTTCAGCGGCAGCTGCCCTGGTTGTTCCACTCATCCCAGCTACTGACGGTGACAGATTGACCAGTCTCTGTAACACGTCTGATGTCGGCACAAGTCTGACTGCAGGTCTGGGTGATTCCATCCATACTGATATCGTTAAAGCCACCACATTGTCAACTCAAACCCACATAGATGTCAGTACCGCTCATGCCATGTCTCATTCCATTGTCACGTCGCCAACAAAGACAGCAGGAGACACCAAACCTGCCATGCAGACCAAAGCCTCACTTGACACACTGCAGCAGCACCGTAATGCATCAACCCCTCATATCTCACAAATGAATGTGACTATGGTGGTCAACAGCAGCAGCAGCAGTTTTGAAGAGCTACATGGTAATGCCTCCATTGTACATCACAAACACCCCAACTCGTCAAAACTGGTGAGGAACGCAAGGTTCACGGCCAAGAACGCGGAAGAGGTGGATGGTCATTTTCATTTCGACATCTGGGGAGGCCTGAAGGCGATGGACATCCAGCACCAGCTGTTCTTCATGATGACCATCGTGGTGTTGATTTGGGAGCATGTTTGCTCCCCTCTGGAGCGGACGGCAGATGACGGCCTCTACGAATTCCTGGACTATGTGGACGCCTCGGAACGCTATGGCAGTACCAGGGTGTGGGGGCTGCTGGGAGCGGCCTGCGGGGCCGGGGGAGCGGGGTTGCTGGTGAGTCGCTTGAGCTGCCTCATCTTCAGAAAGACGCCCAGGAGCGCCGTACATTTTTATTCCTATGCTGGGCTGATGATTCTGGCCCTGCCTGCCGTGGCGTTCCTGCCTCTCTATCTGAACAAGAAGCGAGGCAAGAACAACGGGCTTCTCAAAGCGGTGAAGCTGGTGCACGGGCATCCCCGGGCCCTGCTCTGTGTGATTACTACCTTTCTGGTAGGGATGGCAGGCTCCACTGTGGAGAACTTCCTCCTCTGGCAGATGCAGGACCATGGCAGCAATGAGCTGCACATGGGAGTGTCTCTGGCCTTGGCCTTGCTCTCTCAGGCAGCCTTCCCTCTTCTGGCTGGCTGCATGTCTAAACTCCTTAACCCAGGGAGGGTGCTTGTTTTCGGGGCTGTCAGTTTGGCGCTACAGTGCCTCTATTACTCATTCCTCTGGGGACCCTGGGCCGTGGTCCCTGTTCAGGTGTTGAGCTGCTTCAGTGGTGGAGCCCTCTGGTGGGCGGTGTGGTTACAGTGTGAGGATGTAGCCCCGCCAGGCGCTGAGAGCAGCGTGACCTGGGTCTACAAGGGCCTGTCTTTGGACCTGGGAGCAGGCCTGGGAAGCTTGGCTGGGGGGTTTGTGGTCCAGAGGTTTGGGGTGGGCTGGCTCTTCAGGGGAACTGCAGTGGTTCTGGCTCTCTGGTGCCTCTGTCTGCCACTGCTCCAGTGGAAAGCGCCTCAACAGCGCAGGGTTAACTACTCTCGTCTTCTGGTGGCTGACGCTAGCGAGGCGAGTGATTCCGATTCTGACGGGGACTGGCTGGATAAAGCCATGGAACTTGACAAGAGCAACAATAACTGTAGTCCTTTAAGAAAGCAGGATTAGGGATGGGGGGATTGTCATTCAGTAAAACAGACAGCTTGGCCACCGTTGACTTTATAAATGATGGCTCCTTCAGCTCAGTGTAAATACAGGGAGTGTGTATGCTGTGAGGCTGTTGTGGAGCAACTTGGCTCACCACACCCAGGTAGTCTGCTTAGTGTTTGTTTAACCAAACGTGGTTTTGTATAGGAGACCCTTACCCCTGCTGACTTGATGTTATTGCTATTTACTTTGCCAGACTTCTCAAGTGTAAACTTATATATTTACATTTCAATTCAGAACTACTGTACTAAGTGCTGTATACTCAACTGCTTTGACAACAATGGAGACAAACCCTTGCTTAAAGCTATTGGAAAATATACTACTGTATATTTAAGTATGTAACGTTATATTTGGTGAACGACTAGTTTGACAAAATGTGTTTGCCTGACCTGTATTTCCATTTACCTTTGTCAAATGTGTCTTACAGTAGTTCAACTGGCCTGTTTTGTTCTGTTATGAACGAAGTCTGAAAAGCAACTTCTAATAAAACTACAGATTGCCTTTGCAAACCTGCAATCTGGACTCGAAATAGCAGCATTCCGCACTGATGTCAGGCTGATATAAAATGAATACCAATATTCAATCAATGTAAAAAAAGAAAGTATTGTATTATTTACTTTTGTCCAAAGATGTTCATTTGAATGTTTAGTTATCTGTATCTGACATAATCACACACGCTGTATGTGCCTGATATACTTAATGGTGGTAGTAAAATTAATTTGGGTATGAGCATACATAAAGTGAGTTTAACGTTGTTTAACATCGTTAATGCAATCAGATAGGACTTTTCTGTTTGGATGTACTGTATGGGCTGTCAAGGCCAGAAAGTAGTTATCTTCTTTTCTTCCGGGTATGATGATGTCACGTGCATACCCGCTATAGAGAGAAGTCAATCAATCCATTGCATACCAGAATAAGAATAAGCAATACAGAATCATGCCATAGTAGCAGTGTTGATTTTGGCCGCAAATTTATATTTTAGTTTTAGTCATAAGTCTGTTGAATGCTTTTTATTTAGTTTTAGTCACCATAAGACTTTAGTCGACTAAATGTACAGTTGATTTAGTTGACTAAAATGTTTAAAAAAACTAAACTTTTGGCGGGCCTTGATGCCGTCGTAATGACTGTTTTTACACTTGCTGAAAATAACAGATCTATAATATATAATATAATATATAATATATCTTGTAGATCTGCTATTTTCAGCATGCAACAAAGTGTAAAATGACTTACACTGGATCTCTTGTCCACTAGTCCCTAACATTTTAGTCTAGTTTTTATTTGTTGATGAAATTGTCGGTCTTAGTTTTAGTCATCATAGCTTAGTTTTCATTTAGTTTCCATTTAGTTTTCATCAGTGAAAAAAAGGTATAGTCGACGAACATTTTTCGTCATAGTTTTAGTCAACGAAAACAACACTGCATAGTAGCAGGAACTATACCCAGTACAAGTGAACATTTCTGAAATCACCAGTTTAGCAAGTTTGTGTAATATCTTTTTTGATCTAATAAAAAGCTCTACACAGTATGAAGCTAATTCTCTCTTCTTAGCTTATTAAAATAAATAGTTTTTGCTGCCTCACTTTAACACACACACACACACACCATAAGTACTACAGCAGACTTGGCAACCTGACTGTAGAAAGTAACAGTACAGTAAAGAACCTGGGGGTTATTATTGATTCTGAATTTAATTTTAATTCACACAATAATCATGTTACCAAGATTGCCTTTTTTCACCTTAGAAATATTGCACGAATCAGAGCCTACGATGCAAAAACGCTAATCCACGCCTTTGTTTTTTCTCGGCTTGATTACTGCAATGCACTTTTTTCAGGACTGCCTAAGAAAACAGTTTTAACTAGAACTAAGATGAGAGAACATATTACTCCAGTTTTGGCATCACTGCACTGGCTTCCGGTTGTTTTTAGGATTGATTTTAAAATTATTTTACTTGTCTATAAAGCTCTCAATGGTCTCAAAGCTCAGCTCAAGACCCACTTCTACAACATTGCTTTTAATTGATCTTTTATTTTATTTTATTTTTTGTTATTCATGTCCTCACTGTATTGCATTACTGCTTGTTTTTTGTCGTTGCCTTGCTTTTCTTTTATTCTCCATTGTTCTGTAAAGCACTTTGAGCTGCATTTCATGTCATGAAAGGTGCTATACAAATAAAGTTTTATTATTATTATTATTATTATTACAGTATATTTGCTTTTCTATCTGGAACAGCTGGTATCGGACGGATGTCATCCTGACATTTCTCGGTGTGCCTTTCAGTGCAGTGTTTATTCCATGATATTTTGAAATTGCAATAACTTAAGTTTTCACAATGTTTCAAATATTACATGCTTCTTGCAGTAGAGAAACCCCTTGATAAGATCCCACCTGAGGCGTTGAGCTGATACAATAAAGAAAAGAACCCCAGATAGATAAAATGTTGCAGGATCTTGAGAATAGGAAATGCACTATGCTTGAACTATGAATTGCTTCCCCCCCCCCCCCCCCCCCTCCCCTTTTTATTTATTTGTGAAATGTTGATAATCTGATCTTTCACTTTGTACCCCACTGAGTCTGTGGTGAGCATGTATCTGTGTATGAAAATTACGAGTCGGTATGTGAAACACTTCCACCTACAGGATAGATGCTGATATTCTTTCAAAACAAAATAAATATAAACAACCTGATGCTTTGGTCATAGAGGGCCAGGCTTTATAGTTGGTGCACTTGGTTGGTTGGACGATTCTTCCTCCCGGGCCTCCCCCATCACTCCAACATTTGTGTCATGACTCATGCGTGATGCGTTGCAGCTGCACTGTCGTTGAGGGAGTTCTGCGTGTTCGTCACAAGATGGCGCATGTGAACAGCTGTCACATCACATGCGCTGTCCATCCATACGTGGTGCTGAGATTCTCCGACTCCAGTCTTCAAACCCACAGAAGTCGGCTCCACATCTGTTGGCAGCTTTCCTCCTGTCATTCACATGTTGGTTTGGCGTGAACAGAGTAAATGCGTTGTATAGGCTAATTCAAATGTTATAGGAAAAGGCGAGAAGCAATATATTGTTTAATTTACTGTTCAGATAAATTGAACACGAGGATATTTAAGTCATTCAAGAGATATGGAGAAGGGGAAAAAAACCTCACAACCTGCACAGTATGGGTCTTTAGAACGGACTCATGTGGATGGACCTGAAAAAACTGGTGAGTTCTGGAGATATCAGTGGGCATTGACAGGTTTATTCCTTTTTACCTTATTAGCATATTATTATTATTCTGCAGTTGTTTTTGCTTTGTTTTGTTTTCATACCTACCGTGCTGCTATGACCTGAGTTCCCACTAGGATAAAAAAAAGTCTATCTGTAGTGTCTTTTAACACAACATTAACATTTATGTCTGCAAAGTGATTGGATGTTTGCTTGTATAAGTGTGACAGGTGGTAATTGGTCTAAACAAAG
>NC_139708.1:33297647-33300147 GCF_964188405.1 Protomyctophum parallelum | reverse complement strand
ACCACTGGGAGCAACATTGCAGACATTCCAGCCAGTAACCAAGACAATCTTCAAGGTGATTCTTCTTTCACTCAGTATACCTGAGATGTACAGTAGGTGCCCATTGTAGTCTTCAGTTCCATTCCATCTCATTGGTCAAATACTTGAATAAATGAATTGCGCAGACATTATGCATAACTTGATTTGTTAAAGGTGTTTATAAGAATCCCAGGCCAGCTGATTCATACTGTGTTGTCATTGTACCCACACATCCAAATCTCAAACAAAACTCACCTTAAGTCCAAGTCCAAGTGCAGATGGCCAGACAAGATGTAAATGTCCGGATTTACAATAACGTTAATGGGGTTGTACATGATTTTTGCTCCCTGTACTGTATGTTACTGTACTGTAGCCTACCTGTCTACACATTTCTGTATCTGTCCTGTGTTTCATACTGCAGTGCTGCTATGACAACTACATTTCTATTACAAGGTCAATACATGTCTATGTCTACCTATCTATTGATCTGATCACAATAAACCAGAGAAACATGGAGCCAGTGGTGTGTTTGATTTTGGGATCACAATATAGCTAAGAGTCTGTTGCATTGGTGCAGTTGACCTTTAGGCTAGTGGTTAAGATTGTTAGCAAAAGAGACACCCCACCACACTTAATTCGGAGGATGAGATGCATACTTATTAGGCTCCATACTGTGAATGTAGACAGGATGCCCACAAAGCCACCCTAATTGGAAGCTAGGTGTTCTCTACAGAGACATTACTATAAACAATCCCTGAAAAGGAAATAAGTAACATGTCTCGCCAATTAAAGTCTGTCAAACTTCGTGGGTCTCCTTCATTGCAAGCTTTTACAATCCCAGGCTCAACCCAGCAGCAGATGGATCAATTTGTTGGTCGGCCCTTGTGTAAGAGCAGAGCACCGTATGTCTTACCAACTGACAAATGCCCATGACATTTTAAGGGGGTGATCTCATGTCAGATAGTAGTGTGTGTGTGTGTGTGTGTGTGTGTGTGTGTGTGTGTGTGTGTGTGTGTGTGTGTGTGTGTGTGTGTGTGTGTGTGTGTGTGTGTGTGTGTGTGTGTGTGTGTATGTGTGTGTGTGTGTGTGTGTGTGTGTGTGTGTGTGTGTGTGTGTGTGTGTGTGTGTGTGTGTGTGTGTGCGCGCACGCACGTGCGAGTGAGAGAGAGAGAGTGAGAGAGAGAGAGAGAGAGAGAGAGAGAATAAGGCAGGTGCACATACTGTAGACTGTAGTAATTACCCCAACAAAGGGTGAGATGAGATAACTGAGCTCTCTGAATATTTTACAGTACTTACTACTATACCTTGTTAGGGGCACAATAGTTCTTGAGTGCATGCATTCAATAGATGCTGGTCACACCTCAGCTTTTTATTCCCTGATTTTCAATGTGATTTGCTAATTCAGTAGCACTCCAAACTAAGGACAAATGAGGTTTTGACATCTTAACTTGGTTTTGACTGCATGGTTCCATATTGCAACACCTCCTACTACTTTAACCACATTAAACCTAGCGTTGTGTCCCTATACTGGGACATGCATGTTCAGCAAAGATAGCAGATCTACAAGCTCACAACAACCCCACATTGTGACGCTTTGTGAGCTTTATAGGCCAGCTATTTTCGGCAAGGATATTTAGTGTTGAGGGAAAAAGGCCTGTATAGGCCTGGGGGCTTATCCATCTCTCCCTGTATAGAGAGAAAGAGGGATAAGTAGTTAATCATGGAGTCAGTATCCAATCCAATAAACTACTCTGCCCTCACCGAGTCACAGCAAAGGCCCTTTTGCCATAATATCCACAGAGGAGAAAATGCATTTGCCAAACAGTGAGCAGGTTCCAGATTGCATGGAATCTTTTCACGGTGCCAGTTGTTGATGTTTGTCACATTGACAGTGGTGTTGCGACATCTGTGCCATTTCAGCCTGGTTCAACAACACATCGACATTTGCAGTTCCTTATGTGTGGCACACTGTTAGAGTGACAGCTGAAAGGACAGCCAGCCAGCATGACACCAGCCACACAGGGACGATCAGAGCTGATGGCTGGATGCTGAGGCAGGGATCACAGAGTGATGTAAGAGGGCACACGCTTTTTGCTCTTCAACTGCAGAGGCAAGTGGATTTAAACCCTTTATATGTCATTGATCGGAGTACCCTAGGGGTCTATACTACTCCCTTTCCCTCTACACTAAATAGGCTACCTTATATAATAGCTGATCTACAAGCTCACAATGTGTTTCATTGCAATGCGTTGTGAGTTTGTATAGGCTATTTTCACCAAATGTTGGTGAAACGCCAGGGTAAAATGGAGAAATTAACTCTAGTAAGAGTGAGTCTTGTTTCCACAGTGCATTTGTACCAAAACATTTGGATCCAGTAATCTTTATGATATAATCTTTCAGATACACATGTCATTCATAACATGAAGCAAGTATGTGCCAGCATTTGAAAAATAATGGATCTTTCAAATGGCATCATAACATC
>NC_139708.1:33162647-33292647 GCF_964188405.1 Protomyctophum parallelum | reverse complement strand
GCTACGGACCAGACTAACAGCCAGGTTTAACCTAATCCTGATCTGTCTTTACCGTTTATTAAGCAGTTCACTTAGTAAGAGACCACACCTTCACTCAAGATTAACAGTTTATTGAAACAGAATGAGATTCCATGCATGGAGTGGAGTGGAGTGAGGAACCCAAGGTAGGGCGAGACTCAGGGTGGGGGCGTAGTCTCTGGAGCTGACGGTCATCTTTGCTCAATACTCGGAATGAGCGGCTGGTCGTCTCTGCTCCGTCACTGCCCCCCCTGGATTCCTAGAGAATCGAGGCGGAAGGAGGAGGTTGGGGTGGAGGAGGATGGCGATTTTGAAGAGTAGTGAAAATAGCCGATCTACAAGTGCAGTACTCACAACCAGGGGGGCAGTCAGCCAGATATTTCGTGAAGCCTCATTTGAAATCGGTAGTTCATATAATGGCCTGTTGTGGCGCTGGACTGGACCCAAAAAGCCCCATAGCTCCATAGAGGCCCATGTATTTTGGCCCAACTTCATCTAGACTGTATTACCTTAATAAACATGGTCATGAATACTTTCTTCTTCCAGTCACTAGTTTAAAGTCTCATTTCTAATGGGGGGTCCAGGGGGTAAAATCTAAAATATCAGAGTTGGAACCTGAGACCTTGACCAGACCCATTTACCCGCTGAGAGCTGTTCATGAGGTGGACAGCCGCTGCCCCCGCCGGCGGGGGCTCAAGAGGTTTTAATTAAATCTCTTCGGTGTAAATTGACGATCGACAAGCTCACAAGTCACAACAACGTTGTGATGCATTGTGTGAGCTTGTATATCTGCTATTTTTGCAGAATGTTCATCCCAGGATAGGGACGCTATATTCTTCATATAGTTTAACAGATCACTGACTTTTTTTGAGTGGTGCAACCACTCCCTTAACGGAGCTATGTGTGTGGCTGGGTCTGAGCACAAAAACAGCATGGTTGTTTTTCACCACCTGTGCGCAACTTAACACACACACACACAAACACACACGCACACGTATTAACTGTATGATTTCGGGTGTACAGTACAGTGACAGTACAGTACAGGGACCCCCACACGGTAACTCTGTCATTTCTCTACCGTTTCGGACGGTATAGAGTGGTGCAGTTGCACCACTCACTTCACACGGGTGTGATGTTTGTATTGTGCATGTGTTTTTTGTATCCTGATGACTGCTTGGCACAAAACAAATTTCCAAAAGGACAAATAAAGTATCTATCCATCCATCATGCGTTGCACTTGCCGTTATGGTAAAATTAATCAAAAACTAAACACTTCACATTCACAATAACCAGGACAATACATCAAAAAACACATCAATTGACAATACACCACTATAAAATGGGGCTATAAAATAGTCCCAAAGACACAAACACCTTAGTGTATATGTGTTCACTATTAAGACCTGCACTTCTCCTCGCAGGGTGAGTATGTGTGTGACTGACAATGTGTGTGTATCACCGCCCCAATACTGCACGCACTGCTGGTGGCTCCTTGCAGGGCTGGTGCATCCGAAGCGGGTGGCTGCAGTGCATGTGTGACAATTTCCTACCACACAGGGGGGGGACCAGGGCTACCCGGCTACGGCTCTGGGTCTGTCCCAAGGAGAATTCAACACGGTCTGGGTTCTTCCAATCACAGGCAAGCTGATCGATCAGAGTCGGGCTGAATCAGAACAGATGAATCCTAACCAAAAAACCTGACCTGTGTAGTGGGTTGAGCTTTTCCAATCATGTGACACCCCAATTACCCATATTCAGCTGATAGACCTGGCTGCTCACTGAATAAGAGGGAGCCACACCCAGCTATCAGAGTAGCTGGCTGGCTTTGTTGTGTTTGCCTGGTGGTGTGTTGGGGTCGCATGTGCAAGAGAATGTCATTGACGGTATCATGTAAGGTCTCCCTGTGTTTGTGTAATTGTAAAGTTATGAGCAAAATCTAAGTGTCTTAGGTCGCATTCATACCAGAGAGCTTTGCTGCGATTAAAACGAATCCTGCTGCGCATTGTCAGAAAGTGCGCTTCGTTTAGCAGGTGTGAAGGCTCATTCGAATCCTAATGCGCAGCAAATAACCGCATTTTACTCCGCCCAAAAACGTGGGTTTCGCTTCGCTTCGAATCGCACTTGACTACGATTCGGTGCAGGTGTGAATGCAATCCGCAGTAAATAAAGGAAATGAAGCAAACATAATGTGGCGACAGTGGCGGGTGAGGAGCTGAACACAGTTGGAGACGGAGAAGGCATATTTTACGCAGCGCAAAGATGTCCCGTTACTGTGGATAGACGTGGTCGAATAAGGAGACTGAAGCCCTGATCCATAAGCCCATAAAAACACTGCAGTGTATAGCCTACATAATTAATATTCTGTCTGTCTGTCTGTCTGTCTGTGCGTGCCGTAAACATGGAGTGCTGTCACTGTGTGGGACTGGGGAGTTATATCAGTGCGCTCAAGCAGCGCTGTGCCTCCATGCCCAAAAGAACAGTGTGTGGCGGCTGCGTGCGTAGAGAGAGAGAGAGAGGGGGGGGGGGTCCCAGACGGCACGACACATGCACGTTATGAGTGTAATTTTATCACCATAGATTTCACTGTGTAGGCTATAGTTTATGAATGGAACACATTGATAAAGGTCCCCCCTGCTGCGTTTCCAATTGCTGCGAATGACAGTGTGAAGGCAAACCGCAGCCAATTAAATATGCAAGATTCCAATGTCCCCGCCCATACGGATCTGAGTCTACCGAAGTATTAGGTGAGAATCTGACCTTATTCTACAGGCATCTGACAGTGGGAATCCCACCCTGGGATAGGCTGCTGTGGGTTGGTACTGTTCAACCAAGGCTTAGAGCTGTCCCCCCTGTCATCTCATCTGCCCTCGTTTGCCTCGCAAGCGGAGGCATTGTCCTGTGCTGTGGGCACGTCTGCCCAATATGTGTTTGAACCGTTTAACAGAGGTAAGGCAGTTCTGCTATACTAGACTATAGTTTGAAATAAGTTAATCATGTCCAGGTATTTATGGTATCTTTTTGTTTGTATTAGGAGAACACAATCCAGTCTGCCTTAATTGCCTCTGCTGTTTTTGTCCTCTTTAATTTGTTTATGATTTCGTTTTGTTTTGTTTTACTTTGTTGTTTGATGCAAACCTATAGACTTGATGCTCCCCTGATAAATGCTTGAACATAACGGGTACTAATGTAATATTGGGCTCTGCCTATCAATCTATATAGTAGTGCCAGTTGATAAGGGTGCTGTAGCTGTAGTCCCGACAGGTGGTGGGTCACGTGGTCCTGTAGGCTGTCTTGGGGTTTAGTTATAGTGCATGCTATTTGTTTAATGTGAGATCAGTGCTGTGTGTGTAATTCTCTTTTCTTGCATTGTTTGATGTGAAGTGTGCGCCATTTTGGTGGCGGTGACCATTCCCCTCACTCCCTGCCTTCCTCCTGTCAGTAAGGACACCTTGGTACCCCCTGGCTACTGGTATACAGTTTTAAGCTTTGTAGGCTATTGACGTTTTTAGATCATTTTAGATATCGACCCTTTTGATTAAAGTCACGTTTAAATGAACATTTTGTAGTAAACATAATAAAACAATATATTTCCACTGGAACTACACGCCCCCCCCCCCCCCCCCCCCCCCCCCGGCCGGCAGCAAATCCGTGTTACTAATGCGCGCGCGTGCGTGTGTGTGTGTGTGTGTGTGTGTTTTTTCGGAGCTAGTTCGTCGGAGGCTGGAGGCTGAAGTTCGGCTGTTTTCGGAGCTAGCTCGGCTGTTTTCGGTGAGCGGCACCGCAGTACGGACGAAGCTTATAACTGTCAAGCCGGTTTTGAGCGCCCTTTTTGTGTCCGCGAGACACAAAAGGCGCTCAAAACCTGAGCTGAGCTCCCGATCGACGATATCCGTTTGTGTGTGTGTGCATGCGTGCGTGCCGGGGGGTGGGGGGGGGGGGGCGTGACCGTGAACCGACTCATTGCAAGACGTGAGCGATTCGATTCATGCTCACGGCAATGAATCGGCTCTTATGAACGAGTCGCTAGTGACCGACACATTCAATACTCGCGCTGAACTTCGTCTCGAGACCTACGTCTTTATAGTTCTGTCTTCGGCGAAGCAGCAGCTCGTTTATTAGCTTATATTCATCACTACTGCCGTCTAAAAAAAACCCTTACTTACAGAGGTGAGTGTTAACAAACTCTACTGGTAGTTATGTTTAAGGGTTGACCGAATTCTGAGTCATAATTCACTTGTTTCATTTAGACTTCGTCGTGGTAGCAGAAGCCAAGGCTACAAGCTAGCTCACAGGTTCAGTACGCGGTGGTTCAAAGTAACACGTAACTAAAGTTGTCATAATTGGGGTGGAAGTAAAGTACAGACTTTTTGAAATATGCCTACTTCAGTAAAAAAGAAGAAAATTGAGTGATGCTCAAAACAATCCTCATCCATGGGGGTCTGTGTAATTATTTGGGGATCCTAACAGTCCCCAAATTTGGCCGTGCACCGGGCACCCCCTATATTTCCTCCTGACCTAGCTGATGCTGACGTTGCATTTGGCTGAAAATTATACATTTTATTAATATGATTATGGCAAATAATCACAGAATATCACTGCACTGAGAGACATGCAGAGCTGCTCTATACACCTTACGGTTTACCAGATTTTGCCATTTGTGCTAAATGACACCATAAAACCGCCATTAGCCTACGCTTTTCATGTCACACACCCAGGGCGTTTGTGCGCCACAAGGGGTGCATGCGCCACAGTTTGGGAACCCCTGTCCTACAGTAACATGCAGCTCGCAAGTGACAAGGACAAGAAGTTAGGTGTTTTTGAATCTCGTTTTGAAACTATTCTTTCCCTCCCTTTTTTTTCTTCCTACTGGGAGAGAGGGGAAAATTGAATTGCAGATGTCAATAGAGCCCAATCCCTGCAACGCCAAAATGGTCCGACTCCTCGCCAGCAGACAGATGGTCCTCATCAACGACATGGAGCACCTGGAGCGAATGCAAGGTACGGATCCACACAACCAATTATATACCGTACACAGTATATACAACATGGTCTGTATTTAGAATACATGCAATGCATGGAATATATGCCACTTTACAGTTTACCTTGCAAAGTAGCCTTCTAGTATATATTCTTAGATTATAGTACGCTGTTTTATCTCCATATTTAAAAAAATATATATGTCGATGCCTTACTTTGTCACTCTACCGCGTCGCACAAAAGTAGCACAAATGGCCGCATCTACAGGCTCAAAACGCTGTAATGTATATGGAATACATGCAATTATGCTATATCTGCCATTTTACAGCATGCTGTATAGCCTTCTACTACTGCTATTAACTGTTACTACTAACTGCCGCTCTATGCAGTGATGCCATGTCATTGTATAGATCAGATTAACATTATTATGAGGTACATTATAGAGCCATTCAGCATTATTTGTAAGAGGGACATTATTGTGACATTTTGTGCAGTTTGCAAGGAATTCTGATTTGTTTCTCAACTCTGATATTTAGGACTGACTGTTGATCAGATCAGACTTGTCTTGTATATTCAGATCTTGTTGACCAGTACGTATTGGTTTATGTGGTAAAAATGTGGACACAGTCATGCTTGACTGCTGATCTACAAGCTCACAACAACGTGCCACAATGTGACAAATTATAAAGCAGGCTTCATGTTGGAGTGTCATCAAATCAGTTTCCATGTTGTTTTTCTCATTGCTGTTCAGACTTAATAAAACAAATCTAATCTGGATAGATCACACATCTGATTTGAGCTGCCACTAGCTGCCTAAGAGCTAGGCTCACAATTATATAACCCAAGTGCCCTGTCGGGACTCGGAAGAGGATTATGCAATGGTGTGTCACTAGAGCGAATCTCGGAGGCCATTAACTTTACATAGCGTTCATGCTTGATGTCATGGTGTGAAATTCATGTTTAATCATTTGTTCAATGATTTTTAAGCTGTACTGTTTGTTACAGAATATTGTGTTTTAGCTATGCGTCTGTTTTGACTCCTGTATGTGAATAGTGGTTGCTTCAACTTTCACTCAGTGTATAGCCACTGTTATGCACATTAGCAGCGGGAGAAGCTACAAAATTCTCAAGCGAGTATGTGACTTAATAATACCAGTAGGGGGCGCCAGAAACAGAGAGAGGGGTATTGCTGTGCCTGCTGCCTGCTAATGAGAGAGCGAGAGGTGTGGGGTGTGGGGGGGGCTTAATTTTTTCCCTAGGATGGAAAAGGGATAACCACGCCCTGAACTCATTTCACACGCCCCAAACTCATTTCATTGGTCGCAACGTCTCTTCGGTTCCAGCATGGAAAGCGTGCATGTTGCTGTTATTGACAGCGTTTCCGCCCACCTTGGCTTTCCGCCAGCTCGGAGGAAAATTAAGCAGGTTTCAAATACTACTTGTCAAATTGTCTGCCATCATGCCAACTTGTCAACACTGCCAGCAGAAAGGAAGCGGCGACGCTGCATTTCCACATTTGGAGGTTAGTAAGGCACTTATGCATGCTTGTAGGATATCCCCTTGAGATGTATCATCTCTGTTCTGAATTCTGATTAATTGAAAATGGTCGACCCTCTTGTAAACAAGTGTAAATTGCTTTATGGTGTCGTCCGCAGTTAACAGCTAGTTTTTGTATTGAGTTGTGCTTGAAATGTAGCGTAATTCTGCAAACTGTTCATAAATAAAAAATCTATCAGGCATTCATTCACAAATTCTTTCTTTCAGAAACTGCTACCTGAGGGCTATAAACACTTGGTGTGCAAATATGAGAACATTGGAGAGGGTCAATTTAAGGCCCAAATTAAATTAAAAATTACCTCAGAAGAGGAGGTGCAAAAGTGGCTGCTGGATTTTCAAGCATCCTCCCAGGTGACTTGGAGGAAGGCAAAAACGTATCCACATATTATGGGTCACAACGCCTACAGGGTAAGTTTGCCAAAAGATATGACTATGCCTGCATGCATGTATTTTTCTGGTGTAGGTGCTAGGGTTGGGTGACGATACGAATACATCGTCAATCGCGAATATACGAATCCAATCGCCGAATATTTTTATTAGGCGATTTTTCGGGACGATTTTTAACCTGTAAAGTGTGTGCAACATGTGAATCAATTTGGGCCAGCAAAGT
This sequence comes from Protomyctophum parallelum, assembly GCF_964188405.1. NCBI lineage: Eukaryota > Metazoa > Chordata > Actinopteri > Myctophiformes > Myctophidae > Protomyctophum > Protomyctophum parallelum. The sequence goes on along the minus strand of NC_139708.1, from coordinate 33,285,485 downwards.
AGTAACAGCGGCCGGGTGGAAATCCCCTCCTCCCGTTATAATGGTATGGTCCCGACTCCCAGTCCCCGCAGCCGTGATGCTCAGTTGCTCACTGTGAGCCGAGCCGAGGAAGGCTATTGTTACTGTACTGTAGCTTACATGTTGTTTACGCTCCGGAGTCCAGACCCATGCAGTTTAATAATATACAGTCACAACAGAATGCACACTGCTGTCTCGTGTCTCATCACAATCCCAATGCGCCACCCGTGAAGTTGTGGGGAAAAAAAACAAAAACAGGCTGGTAGTGTTGGTATAGAAGTTCAGTGTGTTGAATCAGTAGCTACACGCTAAGCTAACGCTAACACCAGCGCTGCAAAATAGACAGATCTACAAGCTCTCAACGCGTAGCGAACGGTGCTGCATCAAATGTTGGATGAATGAGAACTTTCTCAAGCTAAATGACTGAGGATAAGACAGAAGTTCTCATAATCGGTTCCAGTGAACAGAAAGAATCAATATTAAGCAGACTTGGCAACCTGACTGTAGAAAGTAACAGTACAGTAAAGAACCTGGGGGTTATTATTGATTCTGAATTGAATTGAAATTGAATTTTTTTCACCTTAGAAATATTGCACGAATCAGAGCCTATGTGTCCTTGGACGATGCAAAAACGCGAATCCACGCCTTTGTTTTTTCTCAGCTTGATTACTGCAATGCACTTTTTTCAGGACTGCCTAAGAAAACAACTGACAGATTACAACTTGTCCAAAATGCAGCAGCCAGAGTTTTAACTAGAACTAAGATGAGAGAACATATTACTCCAGTTTTGGCATCACTGCACTGGCTTCCGGTTGTTTTTAGGATTGATTTAAAAATTATTTTACTTGTCTATAAAGCTCTCAATGGTCTCGCACCTTCCTACCTACATGACTGCCTGCCTGAATATGTCCCAAACCGCCCCCTAAGGTCTTCCACTGCTGGCCTGCTCGCTTTGCCTAAAAAAATGGCAACTAAAAAATACGGGGAAGCAGCTTTTTGCTTCTACGGGCCGTCGGCATGGAACAAGCTCCCACTGTACCTTCGTCAGGCAGCCTCTAGACATTTTTAAAGCTCAGCTCAAGACCCACTTCTACAACATTGCTTTTAATTGATCTTTTCTTTTTTATTATTATTATTATTATTTTTGTTATTCATGTCCTCACTGTATTGCATTACTGCTTGTTTTTTGTCGTTGCCTTGCTTTTATTTTATTCTCCATTGTTCTGTAAAGCACTTTGAGCTGCATTTCATGTCATGAAAGGTGCTATACAAATAAAGTTTTATTATTATTATTATTATTATTATTATTCAGACTCCATTCAGACTCCATTTGTCAAATAATGTGTTCACTAATGCATTATGTTTTCGCATTTAGGTCTTGTGATCCACATCTCAAGAATGGCTACTTATTCAACATCAGTCTCAGACATGAGCACAACCACCAGCTGAACTGTGCTGCTGCGCTGCAGAAGCGAGATGTCTCAACCGAGACCATTGAGAAGCTGAAGCTCCTCTTTGAGAGTGGTCACTCCCCTTCATCTGTACTGCATATGATCCAGTATGATCTGCAGGATCAAGAAGGCGATGATTACATTTACGCTGCTGCAGACCACTCCATTTGTCCAGACGTTCAGTTTTGTTTCAGGTCAGAAACATGTTGAAATGCAGAAGGAACAGAAATTCCTTCCTTATTAGTGTGGAGTGGGAAATTTTGGTACAGTATGTAGTTTTTTTTAGACCGGCTGTCAGTTGAGCAATTTGTTCTATAGGGGTTTATATGTGACCATAACATTAACATCCTATTTAAGGCAAACATGTAAAAACGTCACCATTTCAGTATGCTTTATGTATCATGTGATGTGTCAAACTAGGGGGTTTTCATGATTCTGTGTGTGTATGACAGTTATTCTCTCTCTCCCCTACTCTGTGTCTCTCTCTCTGCCTCTCTCTCGCTCTCCCTCCCCTTGCCTTTTGCAGGCTTTACTACAAGATATTTCAGAAAGCTTATGGTTCACCATCAGGAGAGGCGATGCTGGTAGATCTCAAGCATACAGTTGACCAGTACAACATGGCACAAGGGGATACAATTGCGAAAATGGAGAGAACTGAAGACGGTCAGCTGGTATCGCCATATGTACCCCTGTTATGAGAAGGCTGCAAACTGCTGAGAGAGAGTGGAGAAATGATGTTTGTCGATTCATCAGGAAACTGCGACCGCCAGAACCACTGCATATTTCTCCTTCTCACCCACTCCACTGCTGGAGGATTGCCATTGGGAGTGTTCATAACGACATCAGAGAGCCAGTCCACCATAACATCTGGACTTAAACTTCTGCAATCCATTTTGCCTAGCGGAAGCTTCTTTGGACGGGAACAGCCTCAAGTCATCATGACAGATGACTGCAGGCCAGGCAGTTTTCCCTGGAGCCAGGCTGCTCCTGTGCGTGTTCCATATACTGCAGGTATGGATGTATATACTAACTTAGCATTATGATTAATTTGAATCTTCACACATTTGATACATTTTTACATGCAATGTATTGTTACATGCCTAACTGCAGGTCATGTGGCGATGGTTGTGGAGTGCCTACAATGGTATCGATAAGAGAGACCAAGCACAGCTCCTGACTTCATTCCAGAGCCTTGTCTATGCTGACTCCGCCCCATCACTGACGGTGCTGTACAACAGATGTGTTCACCCTGTTGCAATGAAATATCCTAAATTCCTCCACCACCTGAAAGAGGTGTGTTAATTTTTTTAATCCTTCATACAACTGACAACATACTATCTGGCAAAAACAAATCTTCCTACATGCTGTAACAATCTCCATCCTTACTGAACATTCTGTTCTATGACTCCAGGTGTATGGGAGACATGAGGAGTGGACCATCTGTCTTCGAAATTATCTACCAACCAGAGGGCATAACACCAACAACTTTGTGGAGAGTGCTTTTAAAGTGCTGAAAGAGCAGGTCCTCCACAGGTTGAAGGCGTTCAATGTCACTCAGTTGGTAGATTTTATCACCACCAGGATGGAGGCCTACTACATCCGTCGCCTCACGGATGCTGCAAACAACCGGAAGCCTCAGAGGAAGCCTACATACACAAAAAAAGGTCAATTGTGAAGTAAAATAAATAACATTATTGTAATAATTTTTTACAGGTAGACCAGAATCATTATGTGGTCCACAGCGCAACATCGGAGTTGCAGTATGACGTTAACATGGACATTGGATGCTGCACATGTCCAGTTGGCGTCACCAAAGCGCAGTTTGGAACAAGTTTGGTTATCACGAGAGCTTCCCACATGTCACCACACTTCAGATGAGACGGCTCTACCATGAAATTGCAACTGGTGAGTTAGCTTGCTCCTTCTCTTATTGTTATTGTATTCTCATTAAGAACCAGGCAGCAGTAGATCGATGACTGAACATCTACCATAACTGAAATTAGTATTACAGAGCTTTTTTTCTTTTTGTATTTAAAGTCGGCCAACGGTTGCTTGGATGAAGTTTGTTGCAGCCATTTGTTATTTGTATTAAAATATTTATTTAAATTTTCAGACGACTGGTTCCAGACATTGGAACTTGTCCCTGCATCTGCAAACGACACTGCATCTGCACCAGTCCCATGTGAGTGATTTTAAAGATTACTGGAGGGCATCAGAACATGATAAACGTTACATATACGTACGCATTTAGGCTACTGTAAACAAGCAAGATTGAAACATTTTCAATCTTGCCGTTGGTAGGTGGAAACTGGCAAGAAACTAACTAACTAAAGCCCTTCTCTCATATTAACACTGTGCAATTGGCCTTTCACACATGTAGCATGCAACGGGAGAATGTCTGTTTCAAATGCATTCACACATGAAGGTAAATAGCCCGTAAGGGTGAGGGGTGGTGTCTGGGTAGTAGATGAACACTTTAGCTAGTCCCTCTTAAATAGCCATGACACATTGAATTGCGTGACTGTAAGGTTTGCCATTGATGTGCCTAAGTAAAACACAAAAGTTTGATCGGTGAACATTTCCAACGGTGTCGCTCTGTGATGCGCTGTGACACGTAGATCAGCTATTTTCGTTCTGCGACACCTGTGTGTACAGTAGGTTTAATGTTTACCTCTTTAGCCTAGTTCCTTTGAGGCACTACAGTATGTTGTTCCCTTACCTCATTTACCCTGTAGTTGTTTGACTAGAGTTCATGCTTACGCTGATCTCACACCAGTAAGTGGCTTTGGATAAGAGCATCTAGATTGTGGATTCACAAAAGGTAGATTGTGATCTACCAGTATAGATCATAACGGCTGTGCAGGTAGACCACATGACATGCCCCTAAAAAATAACTATTAAAATGTAAAAAGAATCACAAAACTCTTTGGCACTACCTCTTGAATTAAGGTGACTTGATTGACACACACACTATTTCCCATTGAAAGTGTGTTTGTCTTAACGCCAGCGCCGCTATTTGAAAGCCCTCTTTCAGTGGGTAGAGCTTGTTGAGCTGGCCATTTTAAAAGTAGTTCTCAAGCCCAAAAAGTGTGGGCACCCCTGATCTAGATTGTAAGTACATACATAGTAGTCTGCCAAACTGCCAGAAATACCAAAAAACGTGGGTGTCCACAAAACTGTTACTTTTCAGGAAACAGAAGAAAATAACCTGTGTTCCAATTAAACCAATGTAGTTATTATTTAGTCACAAGTGCTTGTTAATACTATAATATTGAACCAATTATTACCAAACCCCCAGGGGTTCCGGGAGGCCTCCGGCTAAGTTATTGGCAGAACTCTGTTCACTTCATGGGGCCAGTCTTCTACATAGACTTCTATTGGCGAAGTGCTAGGCGAAGAGTGACAAGGCCTGGACTGGAAGTTGGCAGAATGCACTGGACTCAGGCAACAGCCCATAGCTTTAATGATCTTAACTTCTTATTTTTTAGTAATAGTACAACATAAACATTATACAGAGACTTTAATTGTCACTGTGCAATACTTTAAAACAGTTGTCATGTTGCACACATGCCTAAAATGGCTGATATTTGCGCCGCCCTCGTTGGAAACAATGTTTTTCAAACTCCAGCTTGTCACACTTCAGGGCTGCATGAACAGCACTCGAGCGCTGTTTTCTGACCCCTCAACTCTCAGCTCTCAGCTGGCTCTGGTTATTGGTAACAAATGGACCCTAATGGGTCCCTTTGGTTCCATTTCTACACCGCTCAGAGTTATGGGGGTTCATGACCCCAATGCAGAGTAAACTGGGGGTCCTTGAAATTAAAAGGTTTGAGAATCATTGATTTAAAAAAGAAATAGAAAACAGACACACTTTCACCCTGGTGTCCCCATAGATACTATCTTTTCAAAAAGTAGCAAAAAATAGCCCACGACCTTCCCTGGTTTATAACACACACACACACACACACACACACACACTTATGCACACACACACACACACACACAGCTTGGTAATAAAGGTGTTTTAATTTGTTATTGTGACCTGATATCATAATAAAGTCACCATAATAAACTGTGCGTGTCACGCGCACGCATGACTGACTTTGACTTTGTGGTGTGGTGTGGTTAAGAAATTAAGCCCTATACTTCAAATAGCAACACATTGAAGATCTGTAGATATGCTTTTTTATATTGTTTGGGTTTGTTTTTTGTTTTTTTTAAATGCTTGTAAATGATGTATATGATTTGCATATCCAAGTTCAGATGCAGATGCGTTGTACAAACGAAACGATCATGAACAAAACTTCATGAACAGAAATCCTGCACTCTGCTCTTGCTCAGCACTGTCAGCAGCATCAATTTTATTCAAATTGACATGGCGTTTCTGTGACTCTGGACCTTCATTAAGAGTGTCTATTACTCCAGCCAATGTTTTGTTTGTTTAACCTTATTGTTAAATCGTAGTTAAGTAGGTAAAGGCCAAATTCTTTGGTGTCGGTTCCTTGGCTCAACTTTGTAGCAACAATAACAATAGAAGTCAGAAAGAGAATAACACAGTTTGTACACTGAATGATATGGAGGTGGCTGTGTAGAAAGCTACACAAAAGCTACTCAAGGAAAAGGCTCGCTCAACTCGGTGCAGATTCAGATTATATATATAGAGAAGAAACGGCGCGCACTCTCTGTAGAAGTCTTACGAGTCTTAAGATCCGCAGCAGCGTTCAATGGAACAGACACGCTTCGGCACGCAGGACACCGGCGAAGGCCTGCGTGCCGAAGAGCGTCTGTTTGGTTGACTGCTGTTGTGGATCTTAAAACATTATTCTTCTCTGTCTTTGTCTCTCTCTCTCTCTCTCTCTCTCTCTCTCTCTCTCTCTCTCTCCTTACAGGAGTGGTTGTGGCCTGTGGGATTTTTCCTCCGTGCCAAACTCTACTTTGCCAAAAAAATGGGGCCGGAGACGTACCTGAAGACTGTCGACCTGGTGAAAGATGTTCTGTCCCACCACTATGTTCACTTGGAAAGGTGAGGCTCCATTTTTGTCTCCCCGCCAGGCTGAATGTGAGGCCGAGACTACAGTATATTTTAGAGAGCCAGAGCAGCAGATTACATTTGTCATGCATGTTATAGCGACCAGGAGGCCACGTTTTGCTAAATAAATGATCAACAATTACCATACTTTTAGGCCTGAATACCAGAAGAACCCGAGAAGGTGTCTTTATGCGCTCAATGTCCTCAAAGTTACGCATCCAACAAGCTTTAACTGAGCAGATTGGACCTTCCGATCCAGCGATAATGGCCAAAAAGGACACTTTTTCAATAATCGGTTGGGTTTCGGCCATTGTTGCCTGTTTTTCTTTAATAATACGGACTGCGATAAACCAGAAACCAGAGTAAAGTTCACTTTGAGCTGCATCCGACATATCCACTTCCCTTTCCGTCAGCCTTACTATTGCCCTTAGCACCTGCTAAGGGCAATTTAAATAGCTTTTTGGGGGGTTCAGATCTGAGCCAAGTCTCCTGAGGAGGCACATCTGAAGCCTGTCCTGGACGTGGTACCCGGACGTAAAATCAAATCCCTCCATCCTGTGCTCTGAGGAGCACCCTTTTGTAGCTACCAGTGATTCTCAACCTGTGGGCCGGAGACAGGTTGGGATACCAATTCCATCCGATCGGGAGAGAGAACTTATATACGTAGGATATTATACACGATAAACAAGTCAATTTGTAATTGATGAAACAAAATATTTGCGCAGAATGATTTGAACTGGAACACAAGCTTGATAAATGGTCTTTGTGGGGATCATTCTCTGATAAATGGTCTTTGTGGGGATCATTCTCTGATAAATGGTCTTTGTGGGGATCCTTCTCTGCAACGTTCACACGTATCACATCATGTGTGTTTGTGTCCCTGCAGGTCGTCATGGAAGGGCCTTCCTGAGCTGACCAATAAGGATGGAAAATACTGCCCCCTCAGCTGTGAAATACAAGCAACTTCCATCGCCACCGTGCTAGAGGTCCTACATGACCTGTGACCTGTGACAGCTGTTCACAATTCTTCTACAGGAGCACATATCACCTCAGCTACCACCCCTCTCCTCCACACACGCACATGCACACACATGTGCACACACACACACCCGCACACACACACACACACACACACACACACACACACACATTCAGAAGCACTGCGCTCACCGATGACTCATCCTCAGAACGCAAAGACGCATTGTGGTCTATAGTGGCTTAGGCTCTGCAATCCTCAGTAGGCCTACACGACAGCATTCTAAAGCCTCCATCATTGGATTCACATGTGAAAGGGCAAGAGGCAGCTAGTTGTAAAATTCTCATGACGAAACACATTGCCTGGCAAAGACTAACATCGGGCCCCCATGACTATTATAAAAACCTTTCATCTCTGACCCTGACTGTTTTTGACCAGAATGGAACAGAGCCTTCATTAGTATCATCGTTAACACCTGTGAAGGAAGTAGGGAGAGTTCCAAAATGGCATGTATGCATAGAGCCCATCCCACATGATGATAAGAATATGAGTACTTTTATGCTACATTGGAGGCCTTACCATGCTGTGTGCCGACTGGGAGTGCAAGATCAAGAAGAACTTTGAGGATAGGTTCTACGTCTCCCACGACCTCACGGACGAGACCGAGAAAACCCCCCAGCTGGTGCAGAAGAAAGGCATGTACAAGGACAGCTACAGAGCCTCCACTCTCTCGTGTGACTACCAGCTGCGCCCGAACTTCACCATAGCCATGGTGGTGGTAGGTGACAACTAACTTAACGTTACCAAGACTTCACCATAATGGCAAGTAACTAAGTAAGGATCATCTCAAAATAACAATCTGGAAAACGTCATATCCGAACGCATATAGGCTACTGTAAACAAGCAAGATTGAAACATTTTCAATGATACAAAACTGCCGTTGGTAGGTGGCAACTGGCAAGTAACTAATGTAACTAAAGCCCTTCTCTCATATTAACACTGTGCAATTGGCCTTTCACACATGTAGCATGCAACGGGAGAATGTCTGTTTCAAATGCATTCACACATGAAGGTAAATAGCCCGTAAGGGTGAGGGATGGTGTCTGGGTAGTAGATGCACACTTTAGCTAGTCCCTCTTAAATAGCCATGACACATTGAATTGCGTGACTGTAAGGTTTGCCATTGTGTGCCTAAGTAAAACACAAAAGTTTGATCGGTGAACATTTCCAATGGTGTCGCTCTGTGATGCGCTGTGACACGTAGATCAGCTATTTTCGTTCTGCGACACCTGTGTGCAACTATGTGCTCATTCCTGTGTGTGTGTGCACGTGTGTGTTTGCGTGTGTGTGTGTGTGTGTGCGCGCAGGCTCCTGAGCTGTTCACAGTGGAGAAGGCGTGGGAGGCTCTGACTCTGGCTGAGGAGAAACTGCTCGGACATCTGGGCATGAGGACCCTCTACCCTGTGTGAGTACCTCCTCTCCTCTGGTTGTTTACACAGATGCTACAGTAGGTTTAATGTTTACCTCTTTAGCCTAGTTCCTTTGAGGCACTACAGTATGTTGTTCCCTTACCTCATTTACCCTGTAGTTGTTTGACTAGAGTTCATGCTTACGCTGATCTCACACCAGTAAGTGGCTTTGGATAAGAGCATCTAGATTGTGGATTCACAAAAGGTAGATTGTGATCTACCAGTATAGATCATAACGGCTGTGCAGGTAGACCACATGACATGCCCCTAAAAAATAACTATTAAAATGTAAAAAGAATCACAAAACTCTTTGGCACTACCTCTTGAATTAAGGTGACTTGATTGACACACACACTATTTCCCATTGAAAGTGTGTTTGTCTTAACGCCAGCGCCGCTATTTGAAAGCCCTCTTTCAGTGGGTAGAGCTTGTTGAGCTGGCCATTTTAAAAGTAGTTCTCAAGCCCAAAAAGTGTGGGCACCCCTGATCTAGATTGTAAGTACATACATAGTAGTCTGCCAAACTGCCAGAAATACCAAAAAACGTGGGTGTCCACAAAACTGTTACTTTTCAGGAAACAGAAGAAAATAACCTGTGTTCCAATTAAACCAATGTAGTTATTATTTAGTCACAAGTGCTTGTTAATACTATAATATTGAACCAATTATTACCAAACCCCCAGGGGTTCCGGGAGGCCTCCGGCTAAGTTATTGGCAGAACTCTGTTCACTTCATGGGGCCAGTCTTCTACATAGACTTCTATTGGCGAAGTGCTAGGCGAAGAGTGACAAGGCCTGGACTGGAAGTTGGCAGAATGCACTGGACTCAGGCAACAGCCCATAGCTTTAATGATCTTAACTTCTTATTTTTTAGTAATAGTACAACATAAACATTATACAGAGACTTTAATTGTCACTGTGCAATACTTTAAAACAGTTGTCATGTTGCACACATGCCTAAAATGGCTGATATTTGCGCCGCCCTCGTTGGAAACAATGTTTTTCAAACTCCAGCTTGTCACACTCCAGGGCTGCATGAACAGCACTCGAGCGCTGTTTTCTGACCCCTCAACTCTCAGCTCTCAGCTGGCTCTGGTTATTGGTAACAAATGGACCCTAATGGGTCCCTTTGGTTCCATTTCTACACCGCTCAGAGTTATGGGGGTTCATGACCCCAATGCAGAGTAAACTGGGGGTCCTTGAAATTAAAAGGTTTGAGAATCATTGATTTAAAAAAGAAATAGAAAACAGACACACTTTCACCCTGGTGTCCCCATAGATACTATCTTTTCAAAAAGTAGCAAAAAATAGCCCACGACCTTCCCTGGTTTATAACACACACACACACACACACACACACACTTATGCACACACACACACACACACACAGCTTGGTAATAAAGGTGTTTTAATTTGTTATTGTGACCTGATATCATAATAAAGTCACCATAATAAACTGTGCGTGTCACGCGCACGCATGACTGACTTTGTGGTGTGGTGTGGTTAAGAAATTAAGCCCTATACTTCAAATAGCAACACATTGAAGATCTGTAGATATGCTTTTTTATATTGTTTGGGTTTGTTTTTTGTTTTTTTTAAATGCTTGTAAATGATGTATATGATTTGCATATCCAAGTTCAGATGCAGATGCGTTGTACAAACGAAACGATCATGAACAAAACTTCATGAACAGAAATCCTGCACTCTGCTCTTGCTCAGCACTGTCAGCAGCATCAATTTTATTCAAATTGACATGGCGTTTCTGTGACTCTGGACCTTCATTAAGAGTGTCTATTACTCCAGCCAATGTTTTGTTTGTTTAACCTTATTGTTAAATCGTAGTTAAGTAGGTAAAGGCCAAATTCTTTGGTGTCGGTTCCTTGGCTCAACTTTGTAGCAACAATAACAATAGAAGTCAGAAAGAGAATAACACAGTTTGTACACTGAATGATATGGAGGTGGCTGTGTAGAAAGCTACACAAAAGCTACTCAAGGAAAAGGCTCGCTCAACTCGGTGCAGATTCAGATTATATATATAGAGAAGAAACGGCGCGCACTCTCTGTAGAAGTCTTACGAGTCTTAAGATCCGCAGCAGCGTTCAATGGAACAGACACGCTTCGGCACGCAGGACACCGGCGAAGGCCTGCGTGCCGAAGAGCGTCTGTTTGGTTGACTGCTGTTGTGGATCTTAATCTTAAAACATTATTCTTCTCTGTCTTTGTCTCTCTCTCTCTCTCTCTCTCTCTCTCCTTACAGGAGTGGTTGTGGCCTGTGGGATTTTTCCTCCGTGCCAAACTCTACTTTGCCAAAAAAATGGGGCCGGAGACGTACCTGAAGACTGTCGACCTGGTGAAAGATGTTCTGTCCCACCACTATGTTCACTTGGAAAGGTGAGGCTCCATTTTTGTCTCCCCGCCAGGCTGAATGTGAGGCCGAGACTACAGTATATTTTAGAGAGCCAGAGCAGCAGATTACATTTGTCATGCATGTTATAGCGACCAGGAGGCCACGTTTTGCTAAATAAATGATCAACAATTACCATACTTTTAGGCCTGAATACCAGAAGAACCCGAAAAGGTGTCTTTATGCGCTCAATGTCCTCAAAGTTACGCATCCAACAAGCTTTAACTGAGCAGATTGGACCTTCCGATCCAGCGATAATGGCCAAAAAGGACACTTTTTCAATAATCGGTTGGGTTTCGGCCATTGTTGCCTGTTCTTCTTTAATAATACGGACTGCGATAAACCAGAAACCAGAGTAAAGTTCACTTTGAGCTGCATCCGACATATCCACTTCCCTTTCCGTCAGCCTTACCATTGCCCTTAGCACCTGCTAAGGGCAATTTAAATAGCTTTTTGGGGGGTTCAGATCTGAGCCAAGTCTCCTGAGGAGGCACATCTGAAGCCTGTCCTGGACGTGGTACCCGGACGTAAAATCAAATCCCTCCATCCTGTGCTCTGAGGAGCACCCTTTTGTAGCTACCAGTGATTCTCAACCTGTGGGCCGGAGACAGGTTGGGATACCAATTCCATCCGATCGGGAGAGAGAACTTATATACGTAGGATATTATACACGATAAACAAGTCAATTTGTAATTGATGAAACAAAATATTTGCGCAGAATGATTTGAACTGGAACACAAGCTTGATAAATGGTCTTTGTGGGGATCATTCTCTGATAAATGGTCTTTGTGGGGATCATTCTCTGATAAATGGTCTTTGTGGGGATCCTTCTCTGCAACGTTCACACGTATCACATCATGTGTGTTTGTGTCCCTGCAGGTCGTCATGGAAGGGCCTTCCTGAGCTGACCAATAAGGATGGAAAATACTGCCTCCTCAGCTGTGGAATACAAGCAACTTCCATCGCCACCGTACTAGAGGTCCTACATGACCTGTGACCTGTGACAGCTGTTCACAATTCTTCTACAGGAGCACATATCACCTCAGCTACCACCCCTCTCCTCCACACACGCACATGCACACACATGTGCACACACACACACCCGCACGCACACACACACACACACACACACACACACACACACACACACACACACACACACACATTCAGAAGCACTGCGCTCACCGATGACTCATCCTCAGAACGCAAAGACGCATTGTGGTCTATAGTGGCTTAGGCTCTGCAATCCTCAGTAGGCCTAGACGACAGCATTCTAAAGCCTCCATCATTGGATTCACATGTGAAAGGGCAAGAGGCAGCTAGTTGTAAAATTCTCATGACGAAACACATTGCCTGGCAAAGACTAACATCGGGCCCCCATGACTATTATAAAAACCTTTCATCTCTGACCCTGACTGTTTTTGACCAGAATGGAACAGAGCCTTCATTAGTATCATCGTTAACACCTGTGAAGGAAGTAGGGAGAGTTCCAAAATGGCATGTATGCATAGAGCCCATCCCACATGATGATAAGAATATGAGTACTTTTATGCTACATTGGAGGCCTTACCATGCTGTATGCCGACTGGGAGTGCAAGATCAAGAAGAACTTTGAGGATAGGTTCTACGTCTCCCACGACCTCACGGACGAGACCGAGAAAACCCCCCAGCTGGTGCAGAAGAAAGGCATGTACAAGGACAGCTACAGAGCCTCCACTCTCTCGTGTGACTACCAGCTGCGCCCGAACTTCACCATAGCCATGGTGGTGGTAGGTGACAACTAACTTAACGTTACCAAGACTTCACCATAATGGCAAGTAACTAAGTAAGGATCATCTAAAAATAACAATCTGGAAAACGTCATATCCGAACGCATATAGGCTACTGTAAACAAGCAAGATTGAAACATTTTCAATGATACAAAACTGCCGTTGGTAGGTGGCAACTGGCAAGTAACTAATGTAACTAAAGCCCTTCTCTCATATTAACACTGTGCAATTGGCCTTTCACACATGTAGCATGCAACGGGAGAATGTCTGTTTCAAATGCATTCACACATGAAGGTAAATAGCCCGTAAGGGTGAGGGATGGTGTCTGGGTAGTAGATGCACACTTTAGCTAGTCCCTCTTAAATAGCCATGACACATTGAATTGCGTGACTGTAAGGTTTGCCATTGTGTGCCTAAGTAAAACACAAAAGTTTGATCGGTGAACATTTCCAATGGTGTCGCTCTGTGATGCGCTGTGACACGTAGATCAGCTATTTTCGTTCTGCGACACCTGTGTGCAACTATGTGCTCATTCCTGTGTGTGTGTGCACGTGTGTGTTTGCGTGTGTGTGTGTGTGTGTGTGTGTGTGTGTGCGCAGGCTCCTGAGCTGTTCACAGTGGAGAAGGCGTGGGAGGCTCTGACTCTGGCTGAGGAGAAACTGCTCGGACATCTGGGCATGAGGACCCTCGACCCTGTGTGAGTACCTCCTCTCCTCTGGTTGTTTACACAGATGCTACAGTAGGTTTAATGTTTACCTCTTTAGCCTAGTTCCTTTGAGGCACTACAGTATGTTGTTCCCTTACCTCATTCACCCTGTAGTTGTTTGACTAGAGTTCATGCTTACGCTGATCTCACACCAGTAAGTGGCTTTGGATAAGAGCATCTAGATTGTGGATTCACAAAAGGTAGATTGTGATCTACCAGTATAGATCATAACGGCTGTGCAGGTAGACCACATGACATGCCCCTAAAAAATAACTATTAATTATTATTTCTTTAATCACAAAACTCCTCTTTTTGGCACTACCACTTGAATTAAGACTTGATTGATTGATTGACACACACACACTATTTCCCATTCAAAGTGTGTTTGTCTTAACGCCAGCGCCGCTGGTGGGTAGAGCTTGTTGAGCTGGCCATTTTAAGAGTAGTTCTCAAGCCCAAAAAGTGTGGGCAGCCCTGATCTAGATTGTAGGTAAATAGTAGGTTCTAATGGAACATTGTGTGTGTTGTGACAGTGACACGGAGTACGATCTGGACAACTTCACCTTGGGTAAAGTCCACCAAGGACAGGTGAGTTGGATGTTAAACCATCCTGACATCTCCTGCACACTTTTACACAACAAAGCACCACATTTACCACTCTAGTTAATGTGACTGTACATGTTCACCTGTCAGTGGGGAGTGTTGGCTGGGAGGAGGAGTAGGACAAAGGCCCTATACGTCCTATCTGGAGGGGGGGGGGGGGGGGGGTACTACCTGTCAGTGGGGAGTGTTGTCTGATGAAGGAATATCAACATCCTAATACTGGGGGGGTCAAATTATGACAGGCAATTCCTGCTGTCAAAATATGACCCCCCCAGTCAAGGTGTGATTTGGGGTCCTAAGGATGATTATTTTCTGACCCCTCAATGGTGCAACTCTCTCAGCTGGCTCTGGTTATTGGTAACTCTGAGAATACATAAATGGACCCTAATGGGTCCCTTTGGTTCCATTTCTACCCAGCTCAGAGTTCTGGGGGTTCATGACCCCAATGCATAGTAAACTGGGGGTCCTTGAAATTAAAAGGTCATTGATTTAAAAAAGAAATAGAAAACAGACACACTTTCACCCTGGTTTCCCCATAGACACTATCTTTTCAAAAAATTGCCCACGACCTTCCCTGGTTTATCTCACACACACACACACACACACACACACACACACACACACACACACACACACACACACACACACACACACACAGAGCTTGGTAATAAAGGTGTTTTAATTTGTTATTGTGACCTGATATCATAATAAAGTCACCATAATAAACTGTGCATGTCACGTGACTTTGTGGTGTGGTTAAGAAATTAAGCCCTATACTTAGCAACATCTATAGATATCTGTAGATATGCTTTTTTATATTGTTTGGATTTCTATTTTTTTTTTCTTTTTTGAAAATGCTTGTGAATGAAAAAGAATACTCTAGTCTTTGCAATGAAAATATTTGCATATCCAACTTCAGATGCAGATGCGCTGGACAAACAAAACGAAATCCCGCACTCTGCTCTTGCTCAGCACTGTCGGCAGCATCAATTTTATTCAAATTGACATGGCGTTTCTGTGACTGGACCTTCATTAAGAGTGTCTATTACTCCAGCCAATGTTTTGTTTGTTTAACCTTATTGTTAAATTGTAGTTAAGTAGGTAAAGGCCAAATTCTTTGGTGTTGGTTCCTTGGCTCAACTTTGTAGCAACAATAACAATAGAAGTCAGAAAGAGAATAACACAGTTTGTACACTGAATGATATGGAGGTGGCCGTGTAGAAAGCTACTCAAAAGCTACTCAAGGAAAAGGCTAACTCGGTGCAGATTCAGATTATATATATAGAGAAGAAACGGCGCGCACTCTCTGTAGAAGTCTTACGAGTCTTAAGATCCGCAGCAGCGTTCAATGGAACAGACACGCTTCGGCACGCAGGACACCGGCGAAGGCCTGCGTGCCGAAGAGCGTCTGTTTGGTTGACTGCTGTTGTGGATCTTAATCTTAAACCATTATTCTTCTCTGTCTTTGTCTCTCTCTCTCTCTCTCTCTCTCTCTCTCTCTCTCTCTCCTTACAGGAGTGGTTGTGGCCTGTGGGATTTTTCCTCCGTGCCAAACTCTACTTTGCCAAAAAAATGGGGCCGGAGACGTACCTGAAGACTGTCGACCTGGTGAAAGATGTTCTGTCCCACCACTATGTTCACTTGGAAAGGTGAGGCTCCATTTTTGTCTCCCCGCCAGGCTGAATGTGAGGCCGAGACTACAGTATATTTTAGAGAGCCAGAGCAGCAGATTACATTTGTCATGCATGTTATAGCGACCAGGAGGCCACGTTTTGCTAAATAAATGATCAACAATTACCATACTTTTAGGCCTGAATACCAGAAGAACCCGAAAAGGTGTCTTTATGCGCTCAATGTCCTCAAAGTTACGCATCCAACAAGCTTTAACTGAGCAGATTGGACCTTCCGATCCAGCGATAATGGCCAAAAAGGACACTTTTTCAATAATCGGTTGGGTTTCGGCCATTGTTGCCTGTTTTTCTTTAATAATACGGACTGCGATAAACCAGAAACCAGAGTAAAGTTCACTTTGAGCTGCATCCGACATATCCACTTCCCTTTCCGTCAGCCTTACTATTGCCCTTAGCACCTGCTAAGGGCAATTTAAATAGCTTTTTGGGGGGTTCAGATCTGAGCCAAGTCTCCTGAGGAGGCACATCTGAAGCCTGTCCTGGACATGGTACCCGGACGTAAAATCAAATCCCTCCATCCTGTGATCTGAGGAGCACCCTTTTGTAGCTACCAGTGATTCTCAACCTGTGGGCCGGAGACAGGTTGGGATACCAATTCCATCCGATCGGGAGAGAGAACTTATATACGTAGGATATTATACACGATAAACAAGTCAATTTGTAATTGATGAAACAAAATATTTGCGCAGAATGATTTGAACTGGAACACAAGCTTGATAAATGGTCTTTGTGGGGATCCTTCTCTGATAAATGGTCTTTGTGGGGATCCTTCTCTGCAACGTTCACACGTATCACATCATGTGTGTTTGTGTCCCTGCAGGTCGTCATGGAAGGGCCTTCCTGCGCTGACCAATAAGGATGGAAAATACTGCCTCCTCAGCTGTGGAATACAAGCAACTTCCATCGCCACCGTGCTAGAGGTCCTACATGACCTGTGACAGATATACAGTGCAAACTTCCAGGTTTGAGTCTAATCTCACCGCTCTGTGTTTGACTGACTGGCTCTCTCGCCACCCATCCAAATTCACGTCGATTGGCTAGAGCCCTAAATCTCCCCGCCCCCACAGGTCACCCTACACAGAGTCAGAGACATCAGTGGTACTCTGTATGCTTGTGGTTGTTGTGTGTGTGTAGAGGCTGCAACTATTGAATATCATCATCTTATCGATTATTCTATCAATTACTTTTCGGATTAATTGAATCGAAGAACTTTTTTTTGTCCATTGCTGTATACTAGTTGTACACTTGAGTGCATTTACAGAGTGATGCATCATTGGACTATTACAGTTGTCAGTTTTTGACTTAACAGGTTTAATTTGAGGTTGTCCTCTCTTTGCCGGGAGCACTGTTTTTGCATGTTTTTGTAGTAAGTCAGTGAGGTTGCTCTCTGGCACAGGCTCAGTGGAGTTCTCACTGTCTGAATGCCCCAGACACCCCCCATGTATCATCCCTGCTTACAGGATCAGTTAAAGGACATTCTAAACTGCGTTTGCCATGGTCTAGCTAGGTCACTATGCTGTGTAGTAAAGCAAATGGCAACGAGAGGAGTTCTTTAATCTAACCATGGTCTAGCTAGGTCACTATGCTGTGTAGTAAAGCAAATGGCAACAAGAGGAGTTCTTTCACACACTGAAAATGTATTTAATTAATTTGTGTTTTGTGTGCCTTGTTGGTGTTGAATCATATTGAGACAAAATATTGTATTGAAAAAGGACATTCCAAATTACATTACCTTATCAGCACAGTGAAACCGTCATTAAATTGTTTAACTTTTCCTCAATTTGTTTTAGTATTAGAATGCCATGCTTGCTTGTTATTCAATAATATAAGGGTTGGGTAATAGCTTTATTGTGAAATTAATCAGAATAATAAATCACAAAACACTCAATATACAGGACCTGGCTGGTTTACCAAAACAAGCAAGTAAAATTAAAAAGTTAAATAAAAACAGCTTTAGAGTTTAGATTATTTTAGAAGGAAGTAAGACCGAAGTTTAACGTGTTATCCGGCAATAATTGAAAGAAACAGCATAGCATATTAGAAATATTTGCCCCGACTTCCGGTACGACCGCAGCAGAGAATGGCAGGCTGAAATAGTGCTCCTCCACTTAGCTGTTAATTTACCCCCAGCATCATTTAAACAAGACTCATGAACCGTCCAAAAACAACCGAAGGGGAGAGATTAGGGAGGAATGAAGTTGGAAAGCCTTCACGTCGGCAAAAAAACGAGAATACAGACATGGAAAAAGACGACCCAGCTAATGCTAGCGCTACTAGCAATGCAGCCAGCGACGTAGAGTCTGTGGGGGCCACGGGGCCATGGCCCCCATGAAGAATCCTAGGGCCCCTTTCGGCCCCCATGAAGATTTTCGTGGACATTTTACATTTACATTACATATTTTCTGGGAATTCCGAACATTTTGGACCTCTCCGCCGGCAATCTGAGAATCCCATCGTCAAATATTCGGGAAAACAGCGCCTCCCCTGTTGTTCCTCAGGCAACAGTCTGTCTTGAGAGACACCGGCCGTCCAAGAGGTGTTAAAAAGTGCTAATCGGGTTTCTTTTGTAGTTGTTCTTGAGGCGTGACACAAGGGCGCGTTCGGAAATACCACACCGGAGCACACTCGCCTATTAGTTTGCATTGCACAGTGGGCTCAGTGCGCTATTTCCGAACGCGCCCAATAACACTGATCAAGAATTCACCAAAGAGACCTACCCACAGACTAGTGAGACTACACACTGACTCGAGAAAAGACCCATATCGTCCAAAATAGGCTGATCAGTCGCTGTCTGTGTATAGGCTAATTCATTGGTAAAAGTATGCTAAAGAACTCATTTTTAGACCATTTGGGAAATAAAGAAATCCGCGGCGGCGGCCTCGCTTCGCTCGGCCGCGACAGTCCCCCCCAACGCAATTCTGTACCCAAAGGTAAAACGCACCCGCCGCCTATGATCTCTCTCTCTCTCTCTCTCTCTCTCTCTCTCTCTCTCTCTCTCTCTCCCTCCGTATCTCTCTCTCTCTCCCTCTCTCTCTCTCTCATAATAATATAGTCCTGAAAGTCCTCACCTTGGCTTGGACATTGGCCTATAGAAGCTGCTTTAAAAGTACCAGCGAAAACAACTTATTTTTTTCCGCGCTGCGGGGGGGGGGGGGGGGGGGGGGGGGGGACGGGCCCCCTTGAGGATTGATCAAACTCTTCGGCTCTGAATGCAGCTAACAATAACAACACTGAAGCTAACTTGCTGGCTTCGGTGCTGGCCGAGATCCGGGCAATCCGCCCCGAAATGAAGAAAGAACTAGATTCCTTCCGTGATATACTGAGTGAGGATATGAAGAAAGAACTATCAGATTTCAGAGACGAGATAAATCAATCCCTGGGCACAGTCAGAGGAGAATTGGCAGCCACAACAACACGGGTAGCCGACGTTGAGCAACGTGTTGTTGAAATGGAGGACCGCAACGCTGAATTGGCTATGTATCTCCTGCAGGAAACGGCTGATGCAAAGCTTCTTGATTTTGAAATGCGAGCACGGAGAAACAACATGCGCATATACAATGTTGCAGAGGGAGAAGAAAGTGGCGACATATTGGACTTTGTGACCAAACTCCTGAGAACTGAGGTCGGTGTACCAGCTGGTCTCATCCTGGGGATTCAGCGTTGCCACAGAGCCCTGGGGCCGAAACCACAGATGGGAGCCCCACCGAGATCAATAGTTCTCAATTTTCTAGAAGACATCACCAAGGAGCAAGTACTATCCACTGCTTGGAGAAAAGGAGTGGTCCTCTACAAAAACAAGAGAATTTACTTTGACAACGACTACCCAGCAGAAATAAAGAAGAAAAGAGGAGAATATGCAGGAATAAGAAAATTTCTCAAAAATGAAGGGATAAAATTCCGTACACCACCCCCTGCCAAACTGAAGGTACTCTTCCCCACTGGTCCTAAAATCTACAATGATGCAAATGAGGCTGCGGAAGACCTGAGGAAGAGAGGCTTCTGCCTACCAGAAGAGGGAGCCCCAGCACAACCTACTGGAGGAGCACCATCGTCTGCCCCACAGCAGCATTCATGGATGAAGGTGGGAAGCAAGCGCAAACAACAACCCACCTTTGCAGAGCAGATGCGAGAAGCTGCGCCGCTTCCAACACAATCACCAGGACCGGGAGAAGACGGAGGGGACATGATACACCAACAAGGACGAATCAGGTTTCTGAAATAATAATGCCCCAGTAATATGAAAAAATATCACTCTCTTTTCTTTTCTCTCTCTCTCTCTTTCTCTGTTTTATATTTGTGTTTATTTATTTTTTCTCTTTCTTCTTCGCTCTCTTAGTACACAGACTGACAGACTTAATATTATCATTCCTTCCTTTAAAAAATAATTGTTAATTATGAGTAATAATGTTAAAAATAAGTGGACTGTGCTACGACACGCTGCCATTACAGAGCAGAATGCTACATACAGCATTCTCAGGAGCATTCCCACCTCTTGCTCCACAGAGGGGCCCTTTTCACAAAACAGGACTTCCCCTCAGTTTCAAGGAGATCCTTTGTTCTCCAGTTGTAGAAGTCACTTTAAGTTTACTTTTATTAAGATGTGTTTTATGTCCTTATATGTGTTTTTTCTGTATTGAATATTGCTTTATCGTGTTACATGTTAGCACTACACGTTCTCACTTTGTTGATGCCAACGTCAGACAAGAATTTCCTACAAAACTATGTATCGTAATTACAAATTAGTCTCACTAAATGTCAATGGGTTTAATAATCCTATCAAAAGGAGTAAAATAATGTCCAAAATGAAGAAGGAAAAAAACGAAATTATATTCTTTCAAGAGACACACTTATCCCGAGTGGAACATGAAAAACTGAAAAAATTTGGTTTTGTGAATGCTTATTATAGTTCTTTTGAAGGTAGTAGCAAAAGAGGTACCGCAACTTTGATACATAATTCTCTTAATTTTGAGCTATTGAAAGAGATTAGGGATAAGGAAGGTCGTTTTGTTCTGGTCCGATGTAAAATTGATAACAGCCTGATTACTTTATTTAATGTCTATATTCCTCCAGGTGAAAAAATAAGCTTTTGAGAAAGGTATTTGAACTAATTGACATGGAGGCACAGGGCATACTTGTTCTTGGGGGAGACATAAATATGACACTGAACAGCCAAAAAGATACTACGAGTCGTAAAAGGATTCAATCCTCACAGGTTAAAATGTTTAAAAGTCTAATTGAGGATGCTGGCCTGCTGGATGTCTGGAGGGACCTTCACCCTTTGGAACGCAACTATTCACACTATTCAGCTACATATAATGTCTATGCTAGACTTAATAATAATAATAATAATAATAACTTGCATTTTTATAGCGCCTTTCAAGAAACCCAAAGCGCTTACTTGATTATATATTTGTATATAATAATGACAGGCACAGAGTACAAGAATGCACTATTGGTCCTATGGATGTCTCAGATCATTCAGCAATATATCTTAAGTTACATTTAGACAGTAGACCCAGGAAAACTATTTGGAGGCTGAATACAGGTCTGCTTAACAATAATTTAATATCAGAAGAGATACGAACTGAAATGAAATCCTACAGAGAAATTAGAAGATAGAAAAAAAACACAAATTCCTAAGACAAAATTATTATGAAGCAGGCCCAAAAGCAGAAGAACGGACCCTGAATACTATAACTAAAATTATAGACCCCAAAACAGAAAGGGCATCTAGCAACTTGGAGGACATAGAGAAGTCATTTGAGTCTTATTACAAAACATTATACACCCAACCACCCCAAGCAAACATTCAAGACATGCAAACATTTCTGAACTCTTTAGATTTACCCCACATTGGTACACAACAAAATTCAATTATGACAAGGAAAATTACAGGAGAAGAATTAGATGAAGCAATAAGCAGACTTAAGAACAATAAAACACCAGGAAGTGACGGCCTTCCGGCAGAATGGTACAAGGCTTTTAAAGAGGAAATAACGCCACTTCTATTAGCCTCTTTCAACTGGACCCTTAGGAACACAGCTATCCCTCCATCGTGGGATCAAGCCTTGATTTCAGTAATACTAAAAGAGGGCAAAGACAAAGAACAGTGCGCCTCGTATAGACCAATTTCTATTTTGAATCAAGACTATAAACTTTATGCCGCCATCATTGCTAGGAGGCTCAATTCATTTATCACAGACCTGATTGACGAGTATCAAGCGGGCTTTGTCCTGGGGAGACAAGCTCAGGACAACATTAGACGCACCCTTCATGTTCTCAATCATGTTGAAAAGAGACAAACCAAGCTGTTGTTGACAAGCCTTGACCAAGAGAAAGCGTTCGACTGTGTATCGTGGTCCTTCCTGTTTCAAGTACTGGAGCGAATGGGTTTTTCTAAGGAATCAGTTAATTGTATAAGGGCACTCTACTCTAAACCAGTCGCTAGAATAAGGGTAAATGGACGTCTCACAGATGGCATCACGCTGGAACGTGGAACGAGACAAGGTTGCCCGCTGTCCGCAGTTCTGTTCGCGATTTTTATAGAACCCTTAGCCCAGGCCATTAGAGAACATAAAAATATAGGTGTTGTCATAAAGGGAATAGAACACAAACTGGCTTTATATGCAGACGATGTACTCTGTTATTTAACTAATCCCGAACAGTCCCTCCCACATCTCTTCGACCTTCTTAAAACATTTGGTAGATTTTCAGGCTATAAGTTAAATGTACAAAAAACACAGGTTTTAGCCTACAATTTTGCTCCAAGAGCTAGTACAGTACAAAACTTCCCCTTTAACTGGAATTTAAAAGCCATAAAATATCTAGGGGTTTGGATAACAAAGGAATTTGATAACTTGTATGACAAAAACTTCAATCCTATCAACTCCAAAATAAAAAATGACCTTATCCGCTGGACTGTGCTCCCTTTAACCCTGAGTTCAAGAATCGAAACTATCAAGATGAATATCCTACCAAGACTCTTATATCTCTTCATGTCTCTACCTGTTAATGTTCCATTTAAACAATTCAATGAGTGGGATAAGTTAATTTCACGATTCATTTGGAATGGCAGAAAACCAAGAATTAAATACACAACATTACAGCTAAGTAAGGAAAAGGGTGGCATGTCACTACCGATTCTTAGAGACTACTTCTATGCAGCTCAACTTAGATTTGTTGCTTTATGGTGTGGAAACGACTCAGACGCCAAATGGAAAAGCATAGAACTAAGTTAACAGGATATCCCAATACAAGCCATGTTAGGTGATAAACAATTAACCAAAGCCAGTTTAGATAAACTAGATCCAATCACATCTTTCACACTACAGACATGGCACACCCTCGTCAAACAACTAAAAATAGAAAAGCAATCAAAAATACTGAGATGGGTTGCCTTTGATACGGCATTTAAGCCAGCAATACTAGATCAGAGGTTTAAGTTTTGGTTCTCCAATCATGACATCACATCCTACTATAAGCTTATGGAAGAAAACCAGTTACAGAGCTTTCAGAAACTGAGAGATACATATTATCTAGAAAAGGAAGATTTCTTTAGATATCTCCAACTACGTCACTATTTCAATCAAGAAATTCAGAACCGCGAACCACAAATGAATCAAAGTAAACGTATTAATTTAATTGCTCAGGCTCATACGAAAGGAACAAGGAGAATAGTATCAAAACTATACAAAAGTATTTCAGACTCCAGAAAACATACAACCGATTACATCAAAGAGAAATGGGAGAAAGAACTGAATGCCCAAATCACAAGTGAACAATTAAATATTTGCAGAACACAACACACAACTTCAAGTTCCAACACCTGGCGTGAATTCTGCTGGAAAAACACCTCCCGCTTTTTTATCACTCCAAAACTTAAATCAAAACAGCTTGGAATATCCCAGTTGTGCTGGAGAAACTGTGGAGAGGTAGATGTAAATCACTATCATGTTTTCTGGGGTTGCTCTGAAATTCTCACCTTTTGGAAAGATGTCACGGAAAAGTTACAGGAGATTCTGGGCTTTCAAATATTAGATTCTTGTTTGATGCTATATTTGGGAGATTTACCAGATGAAATTATGGGAAGTGACAGATATCTGTTGAAAATCTTTCTGGCTGCAGGGAAGAAAGCCATTACTCGGAAATGGTTACAGGTAAATCCTCCTTCCATAGATGAATGGTTCCAGATAGTCTCAGAAATATTCGACATGGAGAGAATGACTGCTAATTTGAGATTGAAGAGAGAGTCTTTTGAAAACAAATGGGAAAAATGGTTTGATTATACAACTGAACAACAGGTGAGCTAGGAACCAGAATGTTTGGCTTTTATTTTATTTTTGTTGCTTAGTTTTGTTATTTTTCTCTGAATGTAAACAAAAGATATGATCCTTGAATCCTTGACGCAAATATTCATGTTTATGATACATAGATGCTTATATTTCTAGATCTACTGTTTTTAGTTGAGTTGGCACCACATAATGTAATGTAATGTTCAATTGTTTGTCTTTTTGCTCTCTGTATGTCCTTGTATGTCTATTTCTGTTCATGAAAAATTAATAAAATTTAAGTTGAAAAAAAAAAGAAATATTTGCCCCAATCAGGGCATACTGCACTGTATACATTATATTGGCCTACAATATACCGTACAATGCGCACATGATATAGTATTTATGCATTAACTATATACTGTAAGTGTTAATGTGATTATCTCTGCTTATTGTGCTCTTTTTGTTTTTATACAACTTACCATGAACCTGTTACCTAACTGGTTTGGTACCATAAATTGAGGCTTGTCTCCCTGGCTGTGTGTTGTCATTTAATCCTCGTGTCTGGGTGTAGTCTCTTGCTCGCCACCACAGTCGTCGTCATCATCATCATCATCAGCCGCGGAGGCAGCAGGGCGGTAATAAAGCTCATCAGCATGAGAGGCGGACCTCCCTTCATTAGAATTAATTTTCCTCCCTCGCCTCGTCTCCCGCTGCTCTCTTAAAGGCAGGATAAAAATCCGCTCAGGAGACACACTAAGGATTCATCTCACAAAGTCACACTCAGCCGCAAAATGGGACAGCACCACAATGGTACACAGAGAAATTGCTCCAAAGCCTGCACTTGGCTGTCCAAAGAGGGTTGCTTGAGCCCCCCCCCCCCCCACTCCCCTCTCCGCACGCACGCACGCACACACACACAGAGCAACCCACATCTCTTCCTGTGCCATTGGCATTTCCATAGAAACAAGACATACTGTATAGGAGTAGATAAACATGTTGTCAATATAACAGCATTGTATCCACTGGGCTTAAAGTGTCATTTTCACGATTTTTCAAAAATAGCAGACCTACAAGCTCGTAGCGTGCCACCGAGTGGCGCGCTACGAGCTTGTAGGTCTGCTATTTTTCAATAGCTAAAGCAAAATAAAGGTGCTAACATCAAAAGGGGTTAAATTGACGCTCAAGATTTTGCCGTGCAGGAAAATCATGAGCAACAGCTGTGGCTAGGGTTGTAAACCGGATCCATCGAGGAACCGGAATCGGGTACACTTTCAGAGTTATTGTTCCGAGTTGTAATGGTCCTTTTGGAACCCCCTATAGAAATCGTAAAGGAATCGGACCGTTAAGAGGGAATTGTTAAGGAATTGGAAACGTTAAAATCCTTAATGATTATTGCTGTTGACAGCAAATTAGAGTCTTTAGATGGCGAGGCAAGAAACACTGTAATGAAGAAAACTGTGTTACATCACTGGAAACCTAGCATCAATTGAAGTCAGATTATAGGTTCCCCCACACACACACACGTACCCTGGTAGCCCACCTCCGGTCACTTCCACTACATGAAGAAATGAAGCGGGTGGGCTGACTGCATTCAGGGCCTTGGCCCATGTAACTGATATCAACAAAACTTTGCAGGGATTGGGTCTCCATCTTCGCGTTCAGATGAGACTTTTTAGCCTGTTTTAGCCTGTTTTATCATATTTTTGATATGATTTTAAGCAGTCCTTTTAGATTTGTACTGTTTGATGGCCATATTTCATCATGGTCGAAGATCAGCTTTAATAACAACCGCAATCGCCTGCTATCCTGCGACGCCGATTCAACTACAAACAGTACTGGGACTTTTCAACGCAGCGGGTCCCGATAGGGACCCTAGTGTGTAAGTACTGCTGGATCTCAACCCATCCGTTTTCACCTCTAACAATAACATCTGATCAACGCACTGGACTCCTCTTGGAGTCCTTGTGTGTAAGTAGCCGCTTCTTGCTGTTGGCTAACAGCATAGCCCCGGGCTAACCACAACAACTATTTCTCTATCTCCTGGACTGTGTACTGGCAGCTATTGTTCTGTTTCCATAGATGGCGCCACTTACCCCAGATGTCTCTGAGCTGGACAACCTACGGACCGAACTCTGCACGATCGAGGGACTTCTGAGTGATGTCCTCCGGAGTAAGACGCTGGTGCAATCCAAGCTGGACAGACTGGATCCGGATGGACCCCGTTGTTCCAGTCCCTTACCGGGTCGTCCTTGGGTGTCTGTCGTTCGCAACGGGAAAAAGCGCTCGCTTCCCTGCTTCTCTCCCGACGTTTCAGACAGCCGTATCCCACTGTCTAACTTCTTCACCCCACTTGCCGGTGGGTTACGGGCTGCCGCGGAGTTTGCAGCTAGCCCCGTGCTAGTTGTGGCTAACCGGGTGCCACTGGTCCCTCGGCCGCCAACCGACCATCGCCCCAAATCAAACAAGCGCTCCTGCCCCTCGACCCCCGTAAATAGTCATAACAAACGCTCTCGACGCTCTCCTTCTATCCAGCCGTCCGTCCATGCTCCCACCACCACTCTGCTCTCTCCCCCTCCCCCACCGCCCAATCGATTGCTGCTGGACACAGCTGTGGGAAATCGTGACGTCACCATCGGCAAGGGAATCCCTGTCAATTCTCTCTCGTCTGCTGCTGCTGTCAACGTGAATGGGGGTTGCCCCAATGTCGCGCTGGCCACAGCGGGGCCAAATCGTGACGTCACAATCACTAGGGAAGACTCCTTTTCAGAGATTATTATTGATAATGCAGAAATTCCTAGCCCAGTGACTGAGACCACTACCTCCACTGCCCCGATGGTCAATATTGAGAACTGTCCCCTCTGGTCCAAACTTTCTATTTACAAGGGTGGATGCCTAAATGATAATTCTCCAGAAATTATTATTTTTGGCGATTCATTGATCCGATCTGTCGTGATTCCTGGAGCCATCACCTACTGCCTTCCCGGTGCTAAAGTCCATAACCTCATTGAATTGGTCCCTGTCATTCTAGATCACCACCCCACAGCACACATTATTTTTCCATGTTGGCTCAAACGATGTCTTGAATCGAAATTCTGTTAGACTTATGGATGAGCTCGAATCACTCGCCACTACTGTTCAGAGCCTAGGCAAAACCTGCATTTTTTCTGGCCCATTTCCCGCCCCCTCAAAGAGTCCCGAACACTTTAGTAGGCTCCTGAGCCTACATGAATGGCAAAAAGCCTTCTGCCTGAAAAATGCAATAGGTTATATCAGCAATTTTGACAGTTTCTGGACCTGCACACACCTCTATAAACAAGACGGCCTTCACCCTAGTCCTCAAGGCACGAATCTGTTAATTATTCAATACATTAATTTCATTGCATTCAGCTGTAAGTGATACGCACCCCGGCATGATCCTACCAAAGCAACACACTCCACTGACCATAAGCATCTCCCTTCGGGTCATGCTGACTCCTTTTCTATTTCCTCCCCTCTACCTATTCCTGTCCTCATTAGGACTAGACTCTCTTTTTCATCCCCCCGCTCAGTAAACCCATCAAACCTCAGACATATTTCTCGCCTCCCTATAGCCACCCCCACCAAGTTTGTCTCATTTAAAATGGCCTTAATTAATGTCAGGTCAGCCTGTAACAAACCCTTTGTTAAAAGGGACTTTTTTAAATCTCAACATCTTGATTTTTTGTTCCTGACAGAGACATGGCTAAAAGAAAAAGACAACATTACAGTGAACAAATTGTGTCCCGCTGCCTGTAATATGGTAAATTCTCCTAGGCTGTCCGGCCGTGGAGGTGGCCTTGCTGCCGTTTTCTCTAAACAGTTCACATGCCGCTCCGTGGACATTGATAATTTTAACACTTTTGAAGCACTCCTGCTTAGGACTGGAGCTGCAGGTTCTAAAAATGAGTTTTTAACTGAATTCTCTGAATTTTTATCCTCCGTTGTTTTAATGACTGACAACCTGGTCTTGACGGGCGATTTCAACCTGCACATAGAAAATCCCTCTGATAACTCTGCCGCTGAATTTATTAATATTACACAATCATTAAATCTCACACAGCATGTATCCGGACCTACACATGATCAAGGTCACACATTGGATCTCGTTTTCACTCTGGGTCTGAAACTAAACTCTCTTTATCTGGGTGAGTTTTTTCTCTCTGACCACAAATATATTATTTTTAACATTGATTTTACCGCTGAATCCCAACCCATCAAACACTCTATCCGCTCTCGCCATCTAAATAACACCTCTGCAGAAAAGTTCTCCTCTGTTTTTGCAGCCCTTACCACCAATGAAACTGTTCCCACTGACACGAATGACCTTGTTTCCCATTTTAACTCTCTTTGTTTATCTACCCTAGATGTAATGGCCTAACCTGACGCTGCCAGATGAGGGCGGTATTGGGTAACCATGTTCCCCAACACAGCACTCGATCTGGGATTTCCCAGGCCGTTGAGCTGACAAAAATCCGTTCCGTACCGGACCAATCAGCGTGAGCTAAGGGCGGGACATGGGCGAAACCGGATGTGAAGCTATATAGACACGTCAATATGATTGGTTGTGTTTGCACGCCCACACGGTGATAGACAGACGGTCCCATCCAATCATCTACCAAGTATCTTGAAAAAAAGGAACAGCCCTGTCATCGAATTGGCTCCCGAGATCC
This sequence comes from Protomyctophum parallelum, assembly GCF_964188405.1. Classification (NCBI taxonomy): domain Eukaryota; kingdom Metazoa; phylum Chordata; class Actinopteri; order Myctophiformes; family Myctophidae; genus Protomyctophum; species Protomyctophum parallelum. The sequence goes on along the minus strand of NC_139708.1, from coordinate 33,256,413 downwards.
CAGATCCAAAAATGCTGTGAAACAAATTTGTGTAGCAAGCTTTTTGGATCTGGCAGCGTCAGGTTAGTAATCGCCCCCCTCAAAATAAAAAATAAAGGTTCCAGCACTAACCCCTCCCCATGGTTGAACGACGACATCCGCAGTCTTAAAAGGGAATGCCGAAAGGTAGAGCGGCGGTGGAAAAAATCTAGGGAGACAGTCCACTTCACACATATGAAGGAACTTTTATTTGCTTTTAACCAAAAAATTGATGAGGCCAGATCAACATATTTCTCCAATTTAATAAACCTCAATAAACACAAGCCAAAAGCCCTTTTTTCAGTCATTAACACTTTAGTAAACCCAGCACCCCCCCCCCCCTATTCCTGTTCTCTCTGACGCTGACTGTGAAAGTTTCTTAGCATTTTTTATTCACAAAGTTGACAACATTAGGTCTAATATCACCCCATCTAGCATAACCATAGCTGTTCATCCTCCTCCAGTTCCCTCCTTTTCCCAGTTTAACATCATCTCTTTAGTTGATCTTTCACCTATTGTGTCACATATGCACCCCTCCTCTAGTCCTATTGACACCATTCCTACTGCACTTTTCAAAGACGTTTTTAACAGCCTTGGCCCTCATATTCTGGAAATCATCAATAGCTCCCTATCCTCTGGTTGTGTCCCTGGTCATTTTAAACACGCTATTATTCAGCCCCTCTTAAAAAAACCTAGCCTTGACCCCCTAGTTTTCAGCAACTATAGACCTATCTCCAAACTCACCTTCATTTCAAAATTATTAGAAAAAGTAGTCTGCAATCAATTATTACAATTTCTCAACCAAAATAGCCTTTTTGACAAATTCCAGTCCGGTTTTCGTCAGATGCACAGCACTGAGACCGCTCTCCTAAGAGTCTCCACTGACATCCTCATGAGGGCAGATGTTGGAGAGTGTTCAGTGCTGCTGCTCCTTGACCTAAGCGCAGCTTTTGACACCATCGACCATGCCATTCTCCTCGATCGACTCCATCAGTGGGCTGGTTTAACTGGGTTGGCCCTGGCTTGGTTTTCCTCGTACCTGTCTGGTAGAAGCGTGGCTGTTGCTGTTGACAGTTTTGCCTCCTCCTCAGCTCCCCTGACCTGTGGGGTCCCCCAGGGTTCCATACTTGGTCCTATTCTGTTTTCCCTTTATATGCTCCCCCTAGGCACTCTTATCAACACTTTCGAAGGCATCTCATATCACTGTTACGCCGACGACACGCAATTATATATTTCTTTTAAACAAAATAATCTCTCAAAACTCTCTATCATGCATGACTGCTTAACCGCCATAAATAATTGGATGAGACAAAATTTCCTTCAACTAAACGCAGACAAAACAGAAATACTTATCATAGGCCCTGAAACTATCTCCAACACAATCCGTCAATCCCTTGGTCCACTGGCAACGAACGTCAAACCCATAGCACGAAACCTGGGTGTCTTTTTTGACACCCAGATGAACCTTGAATGTCACATTAAAAAGATCACCCAATCCTGCTTCTACCACCTGCGCAACATTGCAAAAATCAAGTCAATTCTGTCACCCCAAGACCTGGAAAAAATCATACACGCATTCATATCCTCCCGCTTAGACTACTGTAACGGTCTCTACACCATGCTTAACCACTCATCTCTATCCCGACTTCAACTGATTCAAAACACTGCAGCCAGAATACTCACAAACACAAACCGTAGGGCCCACATAACCCCTGTATTAGCCTCCTTGCACTGGCTTCCAATTAAGGCCAGAATTGATTTTAAAATTATGTTAACCACCTACAAAGCATTAAATGGGCTGGCCCCGTCATATATTTGTGACCTACTGCCCCCAAAGTCCAACGTAAGACCCCTTAGGTCCTCAGACAAATATCTACTGAAGATACCGGGGTCTAACCTAAGAACAAAGGGCGACCTGGCTTTCGCAGTGGTTGCCCCTACTCTTTGGAACGCCCTGCCCCTCATGCTAAAAAATGCTTAGTCAGTAGACTCTTTTAAGAGACAGTTAAAGACACATTTATTCCGTATTTATTTTCCCATGTAGTTCTTACCTGATTTATTTTTACATACCTTTGTTTTTGTGATTCCGCCTCTAGTTTACCATTCTACATGCCTATGTTTTCAGTTTTTGCCTTGTTTATTCTTCGTTAAATTCTTTATTGTCTTTTTACTTTATTGTGCTATGTTTTCCTGTTTGTTTTAACTTGTTGATTGCTGTTCTGTGTTCTGTTCAGCACCTTGTGACTTTGTCTTGAAAGGTGCTTTACAAATAAAATTTACTTACTTACTTACTTACTAATGACGGAATATCATTTTACCCCAGTTCTGTTTCCGCTGGTTTTTAGACGGGGCTTGATGATACCAGCACGTCCAGCAGTTCATGTACCAAAAAACGACATGCTGCTTCCATTTTTTTATGCAAATGTATGTGTCCTGCACCTGAGCTATTTATTTGTTTGCCATATTGCCATAAGCAGGGACGATTTGGGATCAGAAATTATGCCTTGGCATGTAATCAGACGGCAACAATTAACCAATTTTAGGCGGGAACCCCTTTTGTTATGCTTTAGCTATTTAAAAATAGCAGATCTACAAGCTCATAGCGCGCCACCGAGTGGCGTGCTACGAGCTTGTAGGTCTGCTATTTTGGATGGATGTCAGGATGTAGAAGACATTCTTAGAAACTGATCTCAGGTCAGAATGGGTTAAGTAGTTTCTGAGAAGCCTCCGAGACGCAGGTGTGTTACACAAAAATGAATTTGGCCGGTTTCTACCATCCGATCGGTTCCGCCTCTCTATCCCATCCGAAGAGCATTTCTGACAATCTAGCCAGGTCTCTCAGCAAGCCGGCGCCTGACAACAACGGCAGTTATTCGGTTAAAGGTTCAGGTTTATTTGTCATTTGTATAGATACAGAGTATACATACAATGAAAATTATTTTGCTCAGAGCACTCTCAGTCTTACATACACAGGACATGAACAAACATCTATAGTGCAAGAAAAGACAAAAAACAGGAAAAGAAAAGTGCAAGTGAAGTGAAGTGCAATACAGTTCAAGGTCAGCTGTTCAGCAGCCTGACTGCCTGGGGGTAAAAACTGTTACTGAGACGGGTGGTACGAGATTTGATGCTCTGGTAGCGTTTTTTGGAAGGGAGTAGTTTGAACAGGGTATTTGCGGGGTGGCTGGTGTCTTCCATGATGTTATGGGCTTTTTCCTTACAGCGAGTGGTGTAGATGTTATGGAGACTGGGTAATTCTGTAGTGCAGATGATTTTAGCTGCTGTTTTAATGGTCCTCTGCAACATATTGCAATCCTGAGTGGTCGTGTTACCGTACCACACTGTGATACAGCCAGTTAAGACACTTAGAGGCACGTACGGCACACAATTTTCCTCAAATTCTAATTGTAGTGTTGGATATATGAATCGTTTACAGATATTTAGAAGCAGAGCCAGACCATAATCCAGTGGTTATGCATGCGGGCCAAGAGAAAATGTCATAGATAAACAACTGTCACTGCGGTCAATGGTTAACACAACAGACAGTTTCCATAATGAGGAGACAGTTACAGGATAATCATTTTATTTAAAGAGTTCTGTGCACTTATACTGTACTGTACAGTATGGGTGTGGCTGTGTATATATACAACTGGAAAAGTGCCTTGCATAATAATTACTGTCACTGTTTGTTCGTCAGATGAACATAAAGTAAAATAAGACATATTTTCCAAATGTAAACTATGAAAGGTTTTAATATTTTAAAATGGGTGAAATACAATCTCACAATATTGTAGCATCTCAATTTTTTGAACTATAGGCTACTATTTTAGTTCCATTGATGCGAGCCAGAACACAATCAGTTGAATTGAACATGCTCTGACAATGCACAAGACAAACAGCCCAAAGTACCAAACGTAATCCCATTTTGCTGTCGCTTTTAATGCCACGAAATCTCAGTGAACTTTGAAATCGGACGTTGCCATGGGGCAACCACGTATGACGTTTATGACAGTTACAGCAGGTTACACGCTTTTGAGATTTCCAAGTGGGGCCCTGATCCGGATGAGAACCACTGCTTTATTACATCAAAGCAAACCCCCCTCCCCCCCCAATACATGGTTGGAAGTTGGATAGAAATAGTAAATTACGTATCGATAGAATTAACTATTATTATAGAACAACTAACTTTTTCTCTTCGTCTTTATTAATTCAATTCTGGACTTAAGAGTCTGAAATAATGTAAGACGGTCAAAACCTTTATGATTTTGTTGAGGTGTTGGATGAATGTCTGTGACGTTGTTTAATGCTATAGTAAACCTCCTTGATTTTCACTCAAGTCTCCCCAATGTACTGTTCATTGTATTTGTTTACACAGTACACAGACTAGTATACACACTTTACCTCTCCCAAAATTTAGCTACAATATCTTTATTTAATTTTTTGAACTGTTGATTACTGAAGAAATGCTAAAAGGTTTTGCATACTACTGCCCAAAAAGTTAAATAATCAATAGAGAAGCTTTTTAGAGGGAGTAAAGATACAGTACAGATGGATACATAATATAATACATTACAATGGTGTTCTCATTTGTGTTTTCTTTTTCTCTCCCATAGGGCAATAAGAAAAAAAGTGAAATAGTACCCTTACAATCCACCTTTATCCTGATGTGTGGTGGCAGTAAACTTATGGTTTTAGGTAAATGTATTCCCTATGAGTCTGACCCTTACATTTTATTAGTCAACCATGATGTAGTTCATTCCTGTATACCAAAGTAGACAAGATCCAAACCTGACCTGTGCGCGGAAATCCTTCGAGACCTCGGAGCCTGCCTATACCTCAAAGAATATAACTCTACCAAAGGTATTCAACACTTTGCAAAGCTTGCAGCACGGCACTAAATGACGCGTTGCCTGTGAGCTCGTGTAATAACGCCAACGCTAAACTCTAAAATGACACAGATGCTTTCCCGGTTTTAATGGGACAACACTATCTGTGACTACTCAACGCCAAAATCTGTCCAGGCCAGAACATCAATGAGGATGGAGAAAATGTTGTTTGCCGCTGTGGTGTTTGTCAATGTGCTTAAGATGCAAGGCCACAACAAACTTCTTACAGAATAGAATATTACATCGACATTTTGTAACCTTAATATTAAATTAAGCAGTTGTTCTGAGATGCAATTCTCCCGGAGCAACCCAGTATATACTGTCTATGTATGCAACAAAATAAGTTATATTGCACTTATTCTTTGCTATTATCATTATTGACCGGTCCAATGGGTACTGGAGCAGGCACGCTAATATATTAATTAAAGTCTAACTCATGTTTATTAGGTGATGTAATGGTGATGTAAAAACAAACAGTGCCAACACAAACATGAAATGTTATTAACATTAAAGAAACAATATGACATATAATGAGGGACAATACGTAAACTTTCCCTGCATTGTCAATGGCGTTCATAAAACAAAACATTTAACTATAGATAAACTACATACACACATGTCGCTGTTCGTTCAGATTCCATCTCATGTAGATTTGTTTTGCGTTGCCCTGGCTATAGTGGCTACCTAACATTATCGATCAGTGTACTGTAGAAGGAGGTCAGCGTGACAGGAAGAAAAAAATTCAACTCCTTATTTGGGCTTATGGCTGACACGCAACTTTGTGTGTGTGCGTGTGTGTGTGTGGGGGGGGGGGGGGAGGGGTGGTTGTCGCTTGTCGTCACAGTGACATCGCAGTGATGATGTCACAGTGCCTGGTTTAAAAGTAGAGCCCACACTGAGATAAACGCCATTCACCACCTTGTAACTGATGAAACATTGTCTGCTACTGGAATCTTCACTGCCCGCTAGAACAATCCTCCAGCCTTCACGACATCTCCGCCGATTGACGTTGGATTTGGAGCGCCATCGAACATAATTCGCCGGAAGACTCAACGAGAGTGATCACCGGTTGTGTTCTCTCTGTCTCTCTTGGCGTGGCAATAGAAATGGCGTTCCTGTGTTCCATCTGTAAGGATGTGTTCACTGATCCGATCACCACTCCGTGTGGACACAACTACTGCAAAGCCTGTATCATGCGTTACTGGGACACTACGGATGTGCCCAAGTGTCCACTGTGTCGGGAAACCTTCATGGTCAGACCGAAAGTATCTGTCAATACTTTGTTTTCTGAGATGGTTCAGTGGAAAGAATACGAAGCAAAGACTGTGGATGAAATCCAGCAGATGATCCAGCACAGACAAATGAAGATTCAGGAGGTCAAACGCTTGGTAGAGCTCAGCAGAAGCCAGGCTGAGCTCATTGGTGTGATTGAAGACTTCATCAATGAACTGAAACAGGAAGTCACTCAGTTGGAGAAGAGAAGCTCTGAGCTGAAACGGCTCTCACTCACTGAAGACCACCTCCTCCAGAACTTCACCTCCATCAAGACCCCTCCACCCACCAAGGAGAACTTCACCTCCATCAAGACCCCTCCACCCACCAAGGACTGGACAACGGTCAATGTCTATCCGTGTTCATGTGTGGGGTCTCCGAGGACAAACTTCTACTTAGGGAGACCAAAATGTTATTTGTGCATGCCATATTTCCCGTAATGGTACAAACTCTGCTCCTCTGATCATCTCTCCTGTCTCACCCTGTAGAACAGCATGGACTTTAAATAAGCAGTACATTGTAGGCAGGAGAGTTTAATGTAGAAATGTAGAAAAGTAAAATGTTAAAACAATAGCAGATCTACTGTTCATCAAGCTCACAATGTGTTTGGTGACAAAATAAAATAAATATCACACCATGATGTGAGGTGAGCGGTGCCTTTGGAGTCAAGCACAGGTATTGACTTACTAGTATTTTCAACCTCATGGGTCTAAAATTAAATTAAAAAAAATCACACCCGTGTGAAGTGAGGGGTGCTCTTGTCATCTTACAACATCAATTACACCATGATGTTTAAGAAACGGGTACTAATGTTTGTTCTAGTCCTCAACACAAACATTAGATTTCTCTTTATTGTATATGGTGTTTTCTTCATCGTTGAGGGGCACGGTGGCACAGTTGGTAGTGCTGTAGATAAACTACATACAAACATGTCGCTGTTCGTTCAAAGTGCTGTGACTGCATGGTGACTGAGAAGACGGACTATACGGAATGTATCGTTCTTCCCTCCCGGAACCCGGCATGAGATTTCATCTCATGTAGATTTGTTTTGCGGTGCCCTGGCTATAGTGGCTACCTAACATTACCGATCAGTGTGTGTGGGGGGAGGTGGTGGTTGTCGCTTGTCGTCACAGTGACATTGCAGTGATGATGTCACAGTGCCTGGTTTAAAAGTAGAGCCCACACTGAGACGCCATTCACTAGCTTGTGCGGATGAAACCTCGCCTCCTACTGGACTCTTCACTGCCCACTAGAAGAATCCTCCAGCCTTCACGACATCTCGTGGAGCGCCATCGAACATAATTTGCCGGAAGACTCAACGATAGTGATCACCGGTTGTGTTCTCTCTCTCTCTTGGCGTGGCAATAGAAATGGCATCCGCCAGCGTTCTCCTGTCAGCTGATCACTTCCTGAAGTTCCTGTGTTCCATCTGTATGGATGTGTTCACTGATCCGATCACCACTCCGTGTGGACACAACTACTGCAAAGCCTGTATCATGCGTTACTGGGACACTACGGATGTGCACAATTGTCCACTGTGACGGGAAACCTTCATGGTCAGACCAGGTTGCTTGTACCCATTGAACTAGCAGTGAGAGTACGTCTTGTACCTGTTGTCAGAGGTACTTATACCCGTTGTACCCATTGAACTAGCAATCAGGGTACGTCTTGTACCTGTTGTCAGAGGTAGTTATATGTACGCATAGGGTTGTCCCGATTCGATCACGTGATCGGAAATCGGGGCCGATCGCGCCATTTTCAAATCGGATCGGGAGCAAAAATAGACGTGATCGGGATCATATTAGACTGAATATTGTCTGTGATTTTGGATATTGTTCTTGTATTGTGGCATAAGTGTTATTTTTTTTAATTCTTAAAAAAATTACTTTATTTATCTTTAAGTCATTCTGCAAAATAACAAATATGTGTTTTGGATTAGCTTAGCGTCTTCTATATTGTTCGACTTTCAACGGTCTAGCAGAGAGACATGAAACAACAGGTAGAGCACCTCTCATATTCCAGAGATCAATAAATATTATTGTATCTTATCTTGTATGAGGGTTATGTTATGCCCTTTGGGTCACTACTAAATCCTCCACAGAAACTGCATTTATGGCCATTTATTTTGGCAACAACAACATCATCTACTGGGATGCAGACTTAATGTGCATTCCACTGCAACTGTGTCTTCACCAGGTCTATATTCATAATGGGGTTGAAGTAGAGAGCCCAGTAAAACAGACAATTGCATACAAACTGTGGGATGAGAGGCCAAAAAAAGGCAAAGGCAAAGCCTTGCGATGAGATCTTCCACAAGCAGTGTTGTGACTAACGCCCTTACATCGCGTTAAGTTACATAACGTAACTACTATTTGCAGTAACTTGTAACCTAACGCTTTACATTTCCCCATTCCATAACGGCCTTATAGTTATTGTGCGAGCGTTACCCGCGTTATGGCGTTATTGTCAACTTATGTGATCAGTGAAAAGTGATCAGTGAAAAGTCTCGCAGCTCCGTGAGTTTATCATATTACAGGCGTCTCTGTGCTGCTAGCCTGAGCTAACGTGTTAGGTTTCTGGTCTAGAGGGGCGGGTCGCGGCTGAGATTTGCGCACGCCCTGATTGGATCTCATCAATCTGTCCGTCACCCCCGGCCCCTCCTCTCCCCCCTAGTGCAGCGCTACGTCACATCATTTGGAGCGACGCCCACCCGGAAGGGTTGACTCCCACTTTTAGACCAGAGCGGCCAATGCGTTCCTCCAGGCTTTCAATTTTTGCACCAACAAAAATGAAAGCCTGGCACCGAGGCTACTGTGCTGCTGACTGCAGTGCAGAGACTAGAGAGCGCTCTCTGTGTTGACAGTTTCGTTTGTGCTCTGCCTCTCAACTAACTGCGGGAAAAACACAGATGTACAAGCCCAAAGCACCGTGCATTGCGACCGGTAGATAACTTGTAGATCTGCTACTTCCAGCGCAGGACGGGCGCATGCTTATGACGCTCTTAAATATGCATCAGCACTCAGCAGCCAGCAACGACAACGCACTAGCGGCATAAACCACTCGTCGTCAGACGGAATACACACGCAAATACGAGTCACGACACAACTTTATTGCACATCTGTGCTTGCCTTTCATCTACGTTTCTATAGCCTTTTAAATCTCATTTCCCATCCACGGGCACAAGCAGCTTCCACCCGATCTGGATGGTGGTGTTGTTTCTGACGAGGGTAGCAACTAGTTAGCATGGGAGCTAACATTAGTTTAACTCTGGTCCATATCGTTAGAAGCCAAGGAGTCCTCCTAATAACACTGGTACTTTCCATCCGTTCCCCAACCCTCACACTCGATGTTGCGTCTGCCCGTGTTTAATGGTCAGGGTTTCACTGTCCACAGCAGGCAGACCTGTCAAAACTATGCACTTCACAAGACATGCTAGCCACCACCTATAAGTTCAAACACACCTCTAGAATATTTGTTTCCCCAGCTATCTCATTCCACTTTCATTTATTTTATTCCATAGTCTTAGTTTTTCTATAATAAAGTAGTTTTTATTTGTTTTCTCATGTTCCCCTTGAAAAGCGTCTTTAAGTACTCAGAGAAGCATTATATAAATAATAATATCACTATTATTAGTAGTATTATCACTACTTTTTTTAATTGCCTATGCTTATGTAGTCACTATTCATTGATTCACTCGTATCCAAATCCATTCGAAAAAAAAGCTCACTGATGATCAGGTTAAATAGGCCTATTGATATGCGATTAATTGAGATTAATTAATCACAAAAAAACCTTCTTTTAAATCGTTTTTTATATTATTATTTTTTAAAGTAAAGTAAAGTAGTTATACTTTCATAATTTAATGTAAAGTAAAGTAACAAATTACTTTTTTAGATAAGTAACGATAACTATAATTCCTTACTTTTTAAAAGTAACTTCCCCAACACTACAAGTAACTGCACACATTCTGTTTGGCAGTGTCCTTATCCTCGATCCTTTCCAGAGTCTCCACAGGGCACACACTTCGAGCACAGACAGCAGCATGGCATTATAACGATGATAAATCGAGATGTCCATTAATGGACAGCTAGCCAATCCAAAGCAAATCCAGCTATCAGCTGGTATGGGAGCAGGAAGTACATCACCAGAAACTCTGCATGCCCATTCCAGGTGGATTCCAACATGTGTGAAGAATGGGAGGCTGTTCTCCATTGGTTGGTCGGTGTGTGAGACAGCTGGACAGAATGGGAGGCTGTTCTCCATTGGTTGGTCGGTGTGTGAGACAGCTGGACAGAATTGGAGGCTGTTCTCCATTGGTTGGTCGGTGTGTGTGAGACAGCTGGACAGAATGGGAGGCTGTTCTCCATTGGTTGGTCGGTGTGTGAGACAGCTGGACAGCACGTGTGCATGAAAGGAAAGAAGGTTTCCGATTAGTCAAAGAGGTAGCCTACAGGTAGAATAGTGTAAGTCGAGGGGAGTTGTGCAGAGCATAATAGCAAGAACAGAGATTTGAGTGTGTGTGTGTGTGTGTGTGTGTGTGTGTGTGTGTGTGTGTGTGTGTGTGTGTGTGTGTGTGTGTGTGTGTGTGTGTGTGTGTGTGTGTGTGCACGCACGTGCGAGTGAGAGAGAGAGAGAATAAGGCAGGTGCACATATTGTAGACTGTAGTAATTACCCCAACAAAGGGTGAGATGAGATAACTGAGCTCTCTGAATATTTTACAGTACTTACTACTATACATTGTTAGGGGCACAATAGTTCTTGAATGCATGCATTCAATAGATGCTGGTCACACCTCAGCTTTTTATTCCCTGATTTTCAATGTGATTTGCTAATTCAGTAGCACTCCAAACTAAGGACAAATGAGGTTTTGACATCTTAACTTGGTTTTGACTGCATGGTTCCATATTGCAACACCTCCTACTACTTTAACCACATTAAATCTAGCGTTGTGTCCCTATACTGGGACATGCATGTTCAGCAAAGATAGCAGATCTACAAGCTCACAACAACCCCACATTGTGACGCTTTGTGAGCTTTATAGGCCAGCTATTTTCGGCAAGGATATTTAGTGTTGAGGGAAAAAGGGAACCGGCCTGTATAGGCCTGGGGGCTTATCCATCTCTCTCTGTATAGAGAGAAAGAGGGATAAGTAGTTAATCATGGAGTCAGTATCCAATCCAATAAACTACTCTGCCCTCACCGAGTCACAGCAAAGGCCCTTTTGCCATAATATCCACAGAGGAGAAAATGCATTTGCCAAACAGTGAGCAGGTTCCAGATTGCATGGAATCTTTTCACGGTGCCAGTTGTTGATGTTTGTCACATTGACAGTGGTGTTGCGACATCTGTGCCATTTCAGCCTGGTTCAACAACACATCGACATTTGCAGTTCCTTATGTGTGGCACACTGTTAGAGTGACAGCTGAAAGGACAGCCAGCCAGCATGACACCAGCCACACAGGGACGATCAGAGCTGATGGCTGGATGCTGAGGCAGGGATCACAGAGTGATGTAAGAGGGCACACGCTTTTTGCTCTTCAACTGCAGAGGCAAGTGGATTTAAACCCTTTATATGTCATTGATCGGAGTACCCTAGGGGTCTATACTACTCCCTTTCCCTCTACACTAAATAGGCTACCTTATATAATAGCTGATCTACAAGCTCACAATGTGTTTCATTGCAATGCGTTGTGAGTTTGTATAGGCTATTTTCACCAAATGTTGGTGAAACGCCAGGGTAAAATGGAGAAATTAACTCTAGTAAGAGTGAGTCTTGTTTCCACAGTGCATTTGTACCAAAACATTTGGATCCAGTAATCTTTATGATATAATCTTTCAGATACACATGTCATTCATAACATGAAGCAAGTATGTGCCAGCATTTGAAAAATAATGGATCTTTCAAATGGCATCATAACATCATACATCTGCAACCTTTAAATCTTCAAGAGCGGGGGACAAATCTTAACCTCACTTCGCCAGATGGAAGACGTTTGCTTCACATTTTCTAACCCAGGAGAAGTTTATGAAATGTCACAATGAATGGCCGTGGACTTTATTTAGTTGTCATTTAAATTTGGCAGTAGAACTACCAGCAGCTGAAGTGAAGGAGTTGGCAAATGTGCTGCAGGGTTCTCCCTGAACGAGCAACGAGGCCCGGATATTAAACCATGACTGTCTGGCACTGATCGTGAGGAATTACATTGTATTAACCTCAGGCAGAGGATATTTCCCATGCAGTGCATATAGCGGTGGCTCACCGTGTAGCATTAGCAAACAACACAGATTTTCAGCAGTACAAAGTCGCCTGATGTATTTTACAATACAACCTTTGATGCAACAAAGTATTTGACATAAAATAATGGTGTAAAATGGTCTTGTTAAATGCCAATATTGAAAGCAAACCACTAGTAGTGTGATATTTGTCTCTGTGCCATTGCCTTATCTACAGAATCCCTTACAGAATCATTTTAATTGGCACAATTCTATCGTCATTATGGTGCACAGAGGATTGGGCTGTATACACCAGCAGAGTCATTGAGTCATTCTGTTGACATCTTTGCCTCAGAAACTAAACATACTGCATGGACAGACATGACAGACGGACGGACGGACAGACAGACGGTAAATACAAACGTACATACATAAAATCCACTAATAACTAGTGGTACCGAAAAGGTGAAGGCAGAAGCTGAGGCTTATTATGCCTACCCTTTTTAAACATAACTCAAGTTACACAAAGCAGAGTATATTGTCAGACATAGATTTCATAAAAATATTAACAACTATAAACATTTCAATGCTGCTATTAAGATTGATGTGTCTAATAACCTTTTAGATCAGGAGTAAAGTAAATATTGATTAATGCAGGAGGTCATAAATGTGCCTGCTCGATATGACATGAAACTAGAAAAAGTGCCCTACTGGGCACAGGTCTCCACAAGGATGAGCAGATGTGAAGAATTCCAGGCAAAGGTTTTTCCTTGGCCTCTAGGGAGTTGGCATACAAAGTTATCCACATATCCGTGCAGTTAGAGGTAAAAACACTTTTCGGCCAGTTATAGCGCCACCTTGAAGGCTGAGTTGAAATTGTTCATGTGGCATTTCGTCCTCTGCCTAGTGGGAATGTGGGTGCACAATTACACGGAAATCACGCGATGTGTTCATGATTTGCAGAATTTTGTTTGAAACTGAGCACTCCTGTGAACTTTGGAAGCCAATCTTAACCAATCAGGATGGAGTCTGAGAAATCTGAAAGACTGGTTTCGTTGAATGGCTCTAGAGAGACTGTGTACCAATTTGCGTGATGTTTGGACAAAATCTGTAGGTGTACTGTGCAAAAACTTGTTTTGCACAAAGCGGCCTCCTGGTGGCGCTATAACAGGCCGTTCTGGAAATCTGAAAGACTGGTTTTGTTGAATGGCTCTAGAGAGACTGTGTACCAATTTGTGTGATGTTTGGACAAAATCTGTAGGTGTACTGTGCAAAAACTTGTTTTGCACAAAGCGGCCTCCTGGTGGCGCTATAACAGGCCGTTCTGGAAATCTGAAGGACCGGTTTCGTTGAATGGCTCTAGAGAGACTGTGTACGAATTTGCGTGATGTTTGGACAAAATCTGTAGGTGTACTGTGCAAAAACTTGTTTTGCACAAAGCGGCCTCTTGGTGGCGCTATAACAGGCCGTTCTGGAAATCTGAAAGACTGGTTTCGTTGAATGGCTCTAGAGAGACTGTGTACCAATTTGCGTGATGTTTGGACAAAATCTGTAGGTGTACTGTGCAAAAACTTGTTTTGCACAAAGCGGCCTCCTGGAGCGGCCTCCTGGTGGCGCTATAACAGGCCGTTCTGGAAATCTGAAAGACCGGTTTCGTTGAATGGCTCTAGAGAGACTGTGTACGAATTTGCGTGATGTTTGGACAAAATCTGTAGGTGTACTGTGCAAAAACTTGTTTTGCACAAAGCGGCCTCTTGGTGGCGCTATAACAGGCCGTTCTGGAAAGTTTGGGGCAGAGGTTCATCGTTGGCATCCAGGGAGTGTGTGTGCAAAATTTGGCATCGACCGGGTTAACGGTGGCTGAGATTAGCTGCTCACGGACACACGGACGGACACACACACACACGGACGGACAGACACACACACGGACGGACGGACGGAGTGCAAAACATACTCTCCCCCATGCCTTCGGCCTGGTGGAGACAATGAAACAGTGCCCCCATTTGAAAGAGAAATGAAAACACTGTGCAGACAACAATCATTTAGATCATTAGTAGATTATTACAATGAATACATGTAAAGCCTAACAGGTGCATTACATTTTAGGCTAATTTAGCCTCTAGTGTGAGAAACCTTTAATATATTGTTGCTAAACACTGACTGAGAACATTGAAACTTACATTAAGTAAAACAAAATAAAGTGCTCCGCCTCCCTCTGGCCTGCATTCTAGGGCTAACCACCTTAGGCATTAAGGTGGGCATTAACATGCCATAATCTATTCTATTCCATGCACCATGGCTTGTCAACTTGGAAGGCATGCTTGATAATGTACGAGGGCATCAGGCATCAGCTGCTCAGTGCAAGCACTCGCTCGCCTAACTGCTTGCTCAGGTACAACTCTCAGGCCTTGATGTTGGTAGACCTGTCTGGTTTTCAATTGATGTTAAACTCATGCATGTAAGCCCATTCTTTATAAAGGTATAGTTCACCTCCATAATTACTTTTTTATATTGATTACTCACCCCATGGACACTTGAATTCACAGATATTCTTTTGTTTTTGTCGCATTCCTGTGCTAATAATTTGATGACCAACAGTGGTTCCCTATAGGAGACACAAAGGAGACTAGACTCTTTTTTTTGTCCACTTGCACACAAAATATCTTAATAGCATCATGAATTCTGATGGCTGGAAGTTGGAACCTATAAAGATTTTGGTGACCTAACATTTCTAGGTTTCCTCTGATCTTTAAGCCTATTTTTAAAACACCAGTTGTGCATCTGGTGAGAGAGAGAGTGTGTGTGTGTGTGTGTGTGTGTGTGTGTGTGTGTGTGTGTGTGTGTGTGTGTGTGTGTGTGTGTGTGTGTGTGTGTGTGTGTGTGTGTGTGTGTGTTGAATACAAATATGAAAAGTATTTTCTTTTATTGCTTGACATGCAGTACATGCAGTACATGCAGTACAACATAAAATAGGTTCTCACTGCCATGTCCTGCCTGCCATGTCCTGCCAGCTGTTACAGGTATTACATATGCATGTAAATATCTAGACCACACAGAAGAAAAATACTTTATCTGTAGGCCTACGTTATGTGGTAAAAGCTCTCAAACTTTCTATTCCTGCCTTGATCTCCCTTAGACTTAAGAGTATAAGTGATCTCCTTACCTCAACACTTCACATGGATGGGTGTGATTCTCTACCTGTCTGTCAAACTGTGTGTGACTTGTGATTCTAAAGGTTTATACTGCCATCTAGTGATGATTCATTCATTCAGTACTTCACTGAACATGTGAATCAAACCATTCCAGTCTTCAGATTCTTGCTTTGAATATTAACATTTTTGGTTTGAGACTTAAGGAAATCTTATGAAGATATGATCGTGCTCCTTCGGCTTTGACAGTGAGACATAATATATACTGTATTCCTACAGGGACAATGAACATTTCATGGTAGTAAGTCTATCTGAAATTAGATAATAATCTATATAGTTTATTTTCATCATGTTACTGGCAAGAAACCTCCTGCATTGTGAGTACAGTAAACTAGGTAAAGGATAAGATTAGGGCGGCAGGCAACACAGGCAGCAGTGGCTCAGGGGTAGAGTGACCAGAAGATTCCCAGTTCGAACACGGGCTCCCCCAGAGTTAGTGTCGAAGTGTCCTTGAGCGAGACTCTGAAGGTTGGTGCACAGTGCACTTGCATGGTTTCCTCTGGCATCGGTGTGTGAATTGGTGAATGTAATCTACATCTCTATAAAGCGCCTTGGATAAAGGCGCTATATAAATGCACCATTTACCAGTAAAATGTTGAATAAGACCTGAGTGTAAAATTGACCCATACAAATAGAATTTTCCTATACAACAAACCTACTCCTATGCACCAGCATTTTAATATAATAAACCTAATTATGAACACTGGCTATCATTAAAATATGTTAACTTAGATGGATAATAAGACCATATTGAATTGTTATTAATGCAATTATTGGTGGAGCCAATAATAAGTCGCATTATAGCTGAATGAAGAAAATTGACATGAATAAAACTCAACACTTTATTTTCAAATTCAAACATCATGAAATAGCATTTGCACTTGCATATCGATGTGCTTCAGCAGAATCACATCCCTAAATAACATTTACATTCATATAAAAGTGGGTGTTAATGTATTTTGTGTCATATGAACGGCACATTCAATTCAATTCACCATTCATTTAGTAATGTAGGATTTGTTGATTTAAAAATATATATCGTTCCACTAGTTGAGAAACAGTGAACTGAATGACCTGGTGACCCATGACCGTCCATGTAGTCATTTACTGACACGTTGGAGGTCAAGCAATTCAACAGAAAAAGAGGGGGAAGTGCAACAGATTGTCTGGTTGAGTCTATTAGGAAATGATTATGTAGTATCTGGGAACCCCAATACACATATATCATGTAGCCTGCCCTATATCATGTGGAACCGGTACGATGGTAACTCCAGACAGCCTGAGCAAGTCTAGGAATCTCCCCTTCTCCATACCCTGGTGAGATAACGCTATGCTGTGATGTGTGTATGTATGCATTGCAAACATGCCTTTATACCATTTCACAAATAGTCAAATACACATTCTTACTGCAGAACACACACATCGCACCCACATCGTAACACAATCCTGTTCACATACTCCATGACAATATTGGCATAAATAGTTTGATACTGAGATACACAACGGTTATATAGGTCATATAGTCATGCAGTTTAAGACCCAGGCTAACTCCTAAGGTCTATCAATGGAAGGCCTAGCCACATTGACTAATAATTAAGCACACATAAAGTACACAGGTCGGTCCCATGACTCTACACACAACACAGGTAAACACACATAGGTATAGGCCTATATCTCATGACTCCACACATAACACCTGACATACAGTTGAAACAAGACAGCACACAGTACACAGGTTTATCTCGGGACTTCACACACACACACACACACACACACACACACACACACACACACACACACACACACACACACACACACACACACACACACACACACATGCACACACACACTTGCATACATGCATGCACATACAAGCACGCACATACACATTTCACTACTACACGCACCCCAAGGAACCGAATCAATCTGTTCAGCACAACACAAAACTCGTGCCTTTTACCTCGTGCATCTCATGGTATGGGCATATAGCTAGGCACTTACTGTCATGTCTTCTGTACTTTGCCTTCAGAGGATCTACTGAAGTGGTTCCAATACACAACAATTGACACATGGGATGCACAACAGTGGTCCCCATAATAGGGTGGTGGCTGGTGGTCCCTCGTGAGTCGTTCACAATCAGTTGAAAATCCCTGCATTAGAACTATGGATCAGTATCCAATTTAAACGTCAAAATTCAAATTGCAGTCGCATCACAGAGCCATTAAAATATTGTATTGTACTGTACTGTATTGTAATGTATTGTATGTATATGTACTGACTGTGAAATAAAGATTTCTTAATTCAAAACAAAAAAACAAACAAAACCCAGAGCCATTCAAATGACCGCGGGCCGTAATGTTGTGCTTGCCCTTTAAATGCGACGTAGCTCCGGTTGTCTTCTGCTGTGCAAAGGAGGCTGGGCTATATTATTATTGTAAATGCAACAGGGACGTCGTGTGGTGTTGGCTGTCAGGGGGAATAGAAATCGAAGATGGAGTTTTTAACAGGGAATCCATTCAGTACACCGGTTGGACACCGAATAGGTGAGATGTCGAGATGGATCCAGTGGTTATTATTACGTTATAATTACAAAGTAGGCTAGCTCATTGACTGACGATCGTATAGCCTGCTGAATTTCACGGACTGCAGCAGCGCTGTGCGGTTGCACGCACTCCTCCTTATTGCAGATATTTAAAAAATAATCGGATATTAACTCAAGATCAAGAAACGCATAAAAGAAGCAGCCCAATCCATATCAATTCTGACAGTGATAGAACGGTTATTGCTTTACTGATGCAGTTATCATGATGATACAGTATCACATAGGCGGGATGATGATTCTCTAATCTTCAAAATGGTTGGGTGTTGCTCTCAGTCTCTGTCGATAACATGCTGGAAGGAACCAAGAAAGAGATATCCCTTTATTATCTGCAAAAAAAGAAAAGAAAAAAAAGAACAGTGGTTTTTAACATGGCAAATTTGCCCTATTAATTTCCCAACACTCAATTTTGTCAATCAATTTCAGGCAGTAATGAACCTATAGTTAGTGAGAACTTGCTTGCAAGTTAAGTAACTGCCCCACAGAAACTCCTAAAATTATGGTGATTCATATTAATACACATTGTTTTCTTTGCAAACATTGCTCAGTTCATGACTATTGTATGTCTGTTTCCTGTAGAACTTGCAACAAACTCCAGTCTCCAGTCAGAAGACTGGTCCCTAAACATGGAGATCTGTGACCTGGTGAACAGCACAGATGAGGGGTGAGCGTCTCTTTACCTCGGCCCAGGCTCGTCTTTTGGAGATCACATTCTTGGCTTTTCTTTTTCAGTCATAACAATGGCTTCTTCTCCTTTCAGACCAAAGGATGCTGTTAGAGCGATAAAGAAAAGGATTTCAGGAAACAAGAATTTCAGGGAGGTTATGCTGGCACTGACCGTGAGTGTTACTTCCTGTCGCAAAGTCCTTCCTCCTCCAATGCACCATTAAAACTGCAGCCACTAGCTCTATCTATGTAAACATCTACATTCAATGTAGATGTAATGTAAACACTTGAAATCCTTGCTGAAGTCATTGTTGCAGTCTGCAGGTCGGCATGTTCTTTAGCTCGGTGTGATCCCTTTGTGTCTGTAAACCAGCATGATTCCCAACCTGTGGGCCGTGGCCCACATGGCAGCCGAACGGCTGTCACGTTAAGTGGTCAGATGGGTGGGCCACGAACGCTTTCACGATTTTCAAGTGGGCCATGATTCAGAACGGTTTGAGAAGCAGAACCACTCCTCTGCTTACATTCCATGTCGTTGTTGTTTTCCCAACCTGGACATAGGTTCTGGAGGCTTGTGTGAAGAACTGTGGCCACAGGTTCCATATCCTGGTGACGACCCGGGACTTTATAGAGGGGTTTCTGGTCCGGGCGATTATACCGAAGAACAACCCTCCGGTGGTCTTGCATGACAGAGTGCTAGGCATCATACAGGTCAGTAGTCTGATTACATCTCAACAGTACGCCTAATATAACTGTGGCGCCATATTTTGGGCATGTTGTTATTATAGGCAAAAATAATTTGAAACAATTGACTAGGCCTACAGTAAATTCTGTGTGAGCTTGTAGATTGTATTGTAGAATTGTATTTTCATTGTATGACGGTGTCTGGTTTAAGTGGTTAAACAATCGTAATCATTTGACATTACTATAATTTGTCAGCATAGATTATTTTGTAATGTTTGTTGTTCTTCTGTTGACAAGGCGTGGGCAGATGCATTCCGTAGCTCACCTGATCTAACAGGTGTGGTGTCTGTGTACGAGCATCTACGAAGGAAAGGTCTGGAGTTCCCAGAGCCAGATGGTTATTCTCTGGTCAACCCTTCGAACAGGGTACTACTAACTAACATATGGACTAATATTATGTTGAAATACAAATGCACTTGCTTGGGAAAGCCTGGGGCTGACTACTTTTATGTCTTTATTCACTCCTTTTCAAATGTCTATGCTTTTCCTCTTTCTGTTTTAATGGGCTCTCCTAACATTTTGCTGCTGTCATCTGGACTGTGCTCGTGCTTCTGCTCAGCAGGGGTTGCCTAGGAATGGACCTGCTTCTGCAACTTCTAAACATAGTCTCATCCCTCTACAATTCCCCGGGCCTAAACATGGCCAGGAGGGAGCCAGTGTGTCCCTACCCGAGCAGGTGAAAGGACCTGACAAACTGTAGAAAGGTTTTATAGAGATGCTGTCTTATCTGTCAATATTGTCTTTCACTTACAAACTGATTAATACCTTTTGCATGGCGGCTGAAATTCAGTCTAAATTCCTTTTTCTGCACATTTCACCTTCTATTTTCAGTCTCGACTATTGTAAACGACACTTTTCTAGGAGGAAAATGTGTCTTTTTTGCTGTGCGATGAAGTACATATTAGCCTATGTATGTAATATTTTGATAATACTGTTGACATTTCAGGTGCACAGGCTGAAGACAGATCTGGGAGTGGTGCAAAGCAACCTGACTGTAATGTCAGACATGATGAGTCAGCTAGATCCATCCACAGCCAAGTGCGCAGACATTGAGTTGCTTCAGGTATATTGACCACTAACGTTTACAGAAATTAAACGCTGTGTGCTGAGCCGTCTCTCATCCAGATATCCAAGCATGATAAAATAGTCTATATAGTTTAGTATAGTATTGTATACAGTAGGCTATAGTATAGTAGTGTATAGTAAAGTTTATTATCACCATATATAACCGTTTTGTCACATTTCAGTCACACATGCAGGTGCATTAAACTACATCTGTCTGTCTCTTTCCTGATCTTGTCGATCACTATACTACTCTTGGCCGCTGGCCATTTCTTATCTCCTTTGTCATTCGGTCCATAGCAGTTGTACACAGTGTGTAAGGACATGCAGAACAGAATAGCTGAACTGGTGCCAAGACTCAGTGAGGAGAAGCTGATCGAAGAGCTGCTGACTGCCAACGATGAGATGAACAGCACGTTCACACGCTACCAGAGGTATTGCTCTATTCAACTATACTGCAGGGCATGAAAGTCAGTGTTGGAGGATGTTCTCCTGTCTGTCAGGTTGTGATATCTGTGATGTTAAATTGCCGTTTCCATTCCATGCAGGTTTGAAAGACAAATGACAAATGGTCAAAGCACAACAGAGGAAGTAAGGAAGTTGCTCTTAACAGTTGCGTTATTCTTTTCATTAGGTAACTAGACTATGCTCTTATAATTAGTATCGATACCATGCACATCCAAATGATATTTTTTCTATTCTCAGAGCCCACATTATGTCAACCTAAGTGACCTCAGTCTTGCATCTAATTCCGTCAGCCAATCGGGAGCTTCCACTAACAGCTATCCGACCCCATCCCCAGTTGATAGTGTTTGTGCTCAGATGACAAGACTCAGTAAGTTTGTGTGGCTGTGTTCGATATTGCATTCATGCATACCGTATGTGTTTTCCTATATTTTCAACAACTTATGCTGTGTTGTTTATTAGATGTACTTGAGTTGTTGCTATTTTCTCCAAGGTGCAAGTGAAGCTGATCACTTGGACATGCAGAAATGTAGCATCTCACAGACGCAACAAAGAAAAAGGTGAAGAGGGTTTACAACAAAGTCAAGCTTTTTATGTATGTAAATAACAGGTGCATAGAGAAGGTATTAGAGTGGTAGAGACAAAATCTACCCAACTTTAGGCTGTATGAATAGCAAAGCCAGAACAAAGCCAGAAAACATTTTTCCAAATGTGGTACAGTGCCAAAGTACAACCACATGACTTTCCTTGGCTTGAATCAGAGGACAGGATTCTAGGTCATTCTGAGATGTTAAACCTCATTTGGGAATAGTTATTGGCCATTTTCCTATAGTCCTACTTTTCTTTTTTCTTTTAATGCATGCCATTTTTCCAACATAGTGTATGCAGACAATTTGCAACTAAATACCAGTATATGTTTCAGTGAAACAAGTGAAGGTGAGGTGGATGACCAGTCTCAAGGTATCAGCGCCACGCAACATAATGCTGGAACGGTCAGTAAATATACTATATTATTATTATATTATAATAAATTGTTAGCCGTGTGTGTGTGTGTGTGTGTGTGTGTGTGTGTGTGTGTGTGTGTGTGTGTGTGTGTGTGTGTGTGTGTGCGTGCGTGCGTGCGTGCGTGCGTGCATGCGTGCGTTTTCCAACAAAAATACTGTGCTTTGTTATATTTTTAAGGAAGCCATTAGTTTCAGTTAATATTACCAAAGCTGTGAATGTATTGATGACAGCATGGTCCTTTCAATGTGTGTGTGTCTCAGAGTTACATTTACACTAAAGAGTTTACAGTATAGATTAAGGCCTGAAGATAAAAAACATGTATCAAGTGGGGGTACTGTATGTGGCTCAATGATCATGAAGTTTAAAAGATTGAAAACACTGTCTGTCACCTAAAACGACTTTATATGTGTCTGTGTGTGAAGGGTGACACTTCAGCCTTCATACGCAGCTCTTCTCCACAGTTAGATTGGATGATAAAAAGGGGAATGGTGGGTTTCATCAGTTGTGTAACGTTTGCCGTTTGTGTTGCTTTGCTGGCCATGTGCACGAGTTCTGTGGTGGTGCAATTTTGGGTTTGCTTGACAATTATATTCATATGAACATCTGTAACAAATGTCTAATAGTAGACATACATACAGTGCAGTTCTACTGTATTAGACAGACCTACATATACAGTAGTACAGAACTATATCTATGTATGTAGCAGGGCATTGTTTTGAATAAGCATGTCTATAAGATTGTATGGTTGGTATTGGCTGATTTAAGCAGTCTGGTGTGAGTCAAACAACATGGACTCTTGAGTCGGAGCTGGACTACACTCCTATTTCACATTTCACATTCAGGAGAGCCTCCACCACCATGACGAGTCATGTGTTTATTTCCAAGTACCAACATACTGCTTGCCATGCCCTTAGTTGTAATGAGGAACAAGGAAAGAAGAAGACACAAGACTTGTCATGACAAAGGTGTCTCTCTCTCTTGAATGTGTGTGGGGATGGCTGACTAATGGGTTGTTCACACCAAGCAAGCACGATAACAATAACTATGAGGATAATTATGTGAACATTCATAGTTATACTTTGGGTGTGGACTCTGCCATCCACTTAAGTTTTAACCATTTTAAAACAATGTATGTATTGTTATATGGAGTGTCAATCTCTTTTATAAGACAATAGTTAATGTATTCTAGATACAGTTCAGGGACGATACATTTTATTACAGCACGATTTGATGCAATATGACACCGTAGTGACCTTACTCTGACTAGTTATAGTAATTGTGCTTGGTGTGGACGGTCCATTTATCCTGTGTGGACTCTGAGCCAGGTGTTACTACGCAACTGTTATGCATCGATACAGGTTGACTCTGGCCAAGGATGAGCGCTTAAATCAGCCACCCTACTGTTACACAGTGTGGGGAATGCATTTATATTTAGCATGACGGTACATTATCTTTTTCGATTATTTTAAAGAAACACATCCCGTTTATAAGTAATTTGCTTGCAGATGGCATGTGGATTCAGTTAATTTGCTTGGAGTGGTTCCTTTGTTAATGCTGGTTTGGTGGTTTTGTGTGTGTTTGGTGGTTTTGTGTGTGTTTGGTGGGTTTGTGTGATAGCTCATCCCAGTTACACAGTGATAATTGTTGAACAAATGAAGTATGGTACTTAGTTTTCCCTTAATACCTTCTTAGATTCCCGTCAGCCAGTCTTCTGTGATGGAGGATGTTGAGAAGTGGCTGGCTGTGGAAGAAGACGTGAGTGGCTACCACTTGTGTCATGCACAGCATATATCTTATTCTATTTTATTGCATGCACAGTCTATGCACATATTCTGACAGTACTCTTGTAATAATGTTACAAACAATAAAGGGCAGATGTTTTAAAAGCTATACCAAAGTGCAGTATCCTGATGACGTGTGGCTTTCCTCTGTTTATGACACAGGATGACAGTTTTGAAGATTCAGACGGTGTGATCAGTGAAGGTACATATTCTGCCTAGTTGTCTGGCATCAGACAGTACAGTAGAGCTTCCATCTTGGAATATTCCCATACTAATCCTGCTTCTATTTCTCTGCAGAGTTTGACAGATTTCTGGCCAAAAGAGCGCAAGCAGCAGAGAAATTGCCTTCAATCACATCATCTTCCCATGATGCCTACCATTCTCAATCCTAGGCTAATCTGTCTCTGTACAACACTAATATGAATCCTGCCGCCCTGATGACTGAGGAAAGTTTATTATTACTGTGGATAAAAGTGACCCATGCTGCACGCCATCTTGAAATGTGAAATGCCACCCTGAACCTATGCAGATGAAGAAGTCACATCGGAGTATAGTGCTGTTTGGTCAGACTGTGCTGTTATATTGTTTTGTCTGTTTATATGAAGGGTAAGTTATTTGGGACCAAGTGCATGGCCCTACTCTTGACACTACTGCTG
Organism: Protomyctophum parallelum; assembly: GCF_964188405.1. Classification (NCBI taxonomy): domain Eukaryota; kingdom Metazoa; phylum Chordata; class Actinopteri; order Myctophiformes; family Myctophidae; genus Protomyctophum; species Protomyctophum parallelum. The sequence goes on along the minus strand of NC_139708.1, from coordinate 33,231,836 downwards.
TATGCGGGGTTATCCTTGTGTGGAAAGCAAATATTTGCACATTTTTATAAGGTTCCAGCTATTGAAAGAGAGAATATTGTTAAAGAATAAGTACTGTTGCTTAAACAAAAAAGGTCAGGAATTGTGACAGGTCACAGGAAGTTGCATCACACTATCAGAATGATACTGTAAATGTATATTTGAGATAAACTAAGCTGTAATGTTAATAGTATATGAGGCTTTTAATCACATAGTGATCTAAGAAAAGAATAAAAAGCCAAGTAAGAATTTTCACATCTAACATAATGTAATCAAGTTACTTCACTTGAAGTTTAACATTTTACACAATGTCACAGCTTATATTAAACTCAGAAAGTATTAATTGAGAACTGTGTTATGATTCCATGGGATGGCTGGGTGATTGCTAATACTTTGTAATAGGACATTTCATGCAGGTCATGGCTTTGTAAACAAGGGAAAATGGTATCCTGACGACATGAAAGCACATTAAAAGCAGATTATTTTTTTGTTATGTTATTCTGCCATGATTGATACCATGATTTGTTCTATATATCTTTAAAACGTTAGTGTGATGCTCTAAAACAGGGGTTTTCAACTGGTGGTCTGTGAACCACTGGTGGTCCCTGAAGGTCTTGCGTGTGGTCCGTGACCATGCATGCATTCAGGTTTATTTTTTAGGAGAATTTACAGTAGATGAATTAAAAGACATCATCATTATCAGTTGTCATCTGAGAAGGCTTGTGTTTCAATTACAAACTACTACTACAAGCATAGCTACAAAAGAGGATCAGCTCATTGACACATCCACAGTCAAGAGGCACATAAATATGAAACATTCCCTTGTAAAAAGCTTTTACTCAGAGTTTCTACCAAGCATATCCGAATTGACTATTTTACTTGCGCGACAAGATGCGCAACTAGGCATGGATCAGATGTTAATAGTTGTGTGCTTGGTGTGGATTGCTTTTACACTATATTGTGCTGCCTTGCAGTTGTGAGACTTCAGCTTCCACTTTAGATAAACAATTATTTTAACAAATATATTAATAGTTAAGAGATATACCATCACTCACTGACAATGTTTTTGGGAGTATTACACTATTGTGAAAGTCTACTGTTGTACATCTTTGGCTGAACTCAGCTGAGGATGCAGACATGATGAGAATGCACATGCTTGCTTATCGTGCAGTCCACTTATCGTCAGTTTTTTTAAGACAATTCTGTGGGAGACTGTGAAGCACTTTCATTTAATCTCTTCCTTTTATCAGTATGCATGTGCTTTGTTCTCTTGTCAAGCTCTAACTGATAAACCCATTTTGTTAATACTGCTTGATAATAATTAACTTGGACCCCACTGCACTCCCCGTGCTTAAAAAGAGTCACTTCCCAGGCGTGCTTTTAGTTTTACACGTAACATTTCCCATCTCCTGTGTATAAAAAAGAAGGAAAATAAGAAAACAAAACCAATAAATAATGGATGTTACGCTTAATTTATACTCCACATTTCATGAGGGTGTCGCCCGCCAAAAAACTACAGATCCACAAAGCCCACAACGGATCCACAAGCCCACAACGCACCGCCATGCCATGCAAGCCTGCAGATCCGCTCTCTTCGGCCAGCGACACCCATCATACTAGACTACATATAGGACGGAGGCGGGTCCAGTCTGTCACATCAGGTCTTCTCTTCTGTATACATCAACGGTGGGGTCCATCCTCAACCTCCTCAGATACTCTCATCATCACTCATGTCCCAGATCTCTGCAGCCTGTGTCTCCTGGTGCAGCAGCGTGAGGCCCGTCAGGTCCTCCAGGAATGAGTGCGAGGAGTTAAACACCAGGGACAGGAAGTGGAAGCGGAGTGGAGTGGAGTAGTGCTCCAGGACGATGTCTGAGCAGGCTGTGCATTTGTCAAAGGCCAGGCTGGCTGGAAGGACGTTGTCGAACCTGGACAGGAAGCCTCGGATCTGATGCGGCATCAGTCCCAAGGAGGTGGGGGGCTCATTCATTCGGTCATCTCTGCCACTGGCCACTGCATAGCCTCCTTCACTGTGCTGTAGAATGGACACCATCATCTCAACAGCCAGGGCTCCATCGATTCCATGGCCAGACCGGGTCTGCTGACCGTACATTGTTGGTCCAGAGTTCGATCCCTGGTTGAATCCCCTGGTGCCACCCATAGACTGCCACCACATCGTTGCAGAAGTAGCAGCCCAGCTTGTGTCCTGGAATGTTGGAGAACAGAGATGACGGGAGTGAGGAGGCGGAGGAGAACGCAGGGGAGGACTCTCCGTCCGCAGAGAGATTCTGATTGGCCAACGCTTTCTTCAGTCTGTGTCTCATCACCACAAAGGTGTGGAAGCCCAGCGCTGCGTTGACCACCAGCTTCCTCTTGCTGGCGGCTATGACCGTAGGCAGCCAGCGGCTCTCCCTGGCGTCCATGAGCAGGAAGACCACGTCGTGTTCAGAGATGAGCTTCTCCAGCTGCTCCACATCCTTCTGCGCCTGGGACAGAGTCTGGCATAGGGATGCTCATGTTGTAGCCCTCTGCATTCATTCCAAGGGCTGTGTTGTGGAAGATTTGAGGCAGTTTGACCTGGAAGAAAATGCTGTGCAGAATAGAGTGGCTTCCTTTCATTCTGTCTCAGTTTGGAACCCCATCTGTATGTGATAAGGATCAGTAGGTTCCTCAAAGGCCAGCCCGGGTGTTGTGACAGAGTGCATGGATCATGTACACCCACGGTAACCTTCTTGGTATTGGTGAAGAATATGTCCCAGCCAGTTCCCTAGGGGAGCCACCTCAATGTCGTCTTCTGTGTACTTCATCAGGAAGTATGGAACAGCGCTGGCTCCACTTTGGCTGCACAGCCCATTATAGGCCTCTAGTAATGCTGTGACCTGTTTAGCTGAGAAGACTTGCTCTAGCAGAGATAGCTGCTGGACGATCCGTATCCCCTCTGAGAAACAGAGTGCAGGGAAGCAGAACCAGTAGTAGAAATGATACTTCTTCAAATCTGCGAAGGTCAGCAGAATTAATTTGGAGAGGATCGAGGTGTCCTTCAGTGCAGCCCCAGACTGCACAGCATCCCATATCTCCTTTGCCTCCTTCTCCAATGAAGCCTTCTTGTCTGAACTGAAGTCTTGAAGGCATAGTGTGTTTGTGTTATACAGGGTTCCTACAGCTGGACAGCAACGACCTGGGGTCCGACCATCTGCATCACTGAACTCCGAGTCCAAAGTCAGACATGTAAACTGCGTCACCGTTAGTATAGTATCCTTTGATACATTTGGGGCTCTCGTCCAGCCTGTAATCATTTAGCTTCTTCTGGGTGAGCTGGGGCCAGAAGCCTGTGACCAGAGCACTGCAGAAGGGAGGACGCTGCTTCATTGGAACGTCACTGACTGTGTGTGTGTGTGTGTGTGTGTGTGTGTGTGTGTGTGTGTGTGTGTGTGTGTGTGACTGAACAGTAGGAAGAAACCAGAAAGCCAGAAAACCAGAAAGCCTTATGTATGAGTTGACCTCTCTTGACTTCAAGTGCAGTCAACATGGTCTGGTGTAGAGCACCAGAAAAGCCAGGAAACCAGAAAGCCGTATAGTGTATTGAGTTGACCTCTCTTGACTTCAAGTGCAGTCAACGTGGTCTGGTGTAGTGTAGTATCCAGTTCAGTCTACCAATATTTGATTTTAGACATGCACGCAAATATTCTTGGCAACAGGTCCCCGGCACACTGAATAACACTGTTCTCTGAAATGTGATTGGACAAAAAAAGGGAAACGGCAGATTCTCTGGCTTTTAATTGGACGACCACGGTACGCCCACTAAAGTTACTAGTATCCTGTGACGTGACTGACGTCAGGCACGGCATGCGCTTGTAATCTTCCTCGTTGTGTGTGGGCAATATTTGACAGATCATGTCTCTCCGAGTCCGCACAGCTGTCCGTGGGTTTGTTAACCCCCTCAAGTGTGTTTTAAGGTCTTCTGCGGCCGCTACCTCGAAACGGGGTTACGCCGCTGCTGTTGCAGAGGCGAGAGTGGTTTTGGAGAATGAACTTGACGCGATCCGAGCTGCGGGAACGTGGAAGGGAGAGAGAATTATCACGTCCCAGCAAGGTCCTCATATCAGCGTGGACGGTAGTCGTGGCAGTGAGTATAGCTTCCAATGGTGGAAGCGTTGTTGACTTCTTGTTGTCATTGATCTCCTGACACTTCTTGGACCATGCTAGCCCTGGAACATGACTGCCATGATAATTATCATGACAGTCATGCAGTAACTTTGCCCTGTTTTTTGCAGCCGCTGCATTTACAAGATTTCCGTATATTTAAACATTCAGATTTCAAATATAAAGTACTCACAAAGTTTCCCACGGGTGTTAGTTAGTAGCAGCGCGAGCGATTAGAATTGCTGCGTCCCGCGTTCTTTAATAAAATGCATTTTTGTCCGAGCTCTCCGGCTACTTTTTTCAAACGGGGTTCGTTTGGGAAATCCACAGTTGCACACCGAGAGCGCACTCGCCTATTAGTCTGTATTGGCAGGGCGGTCAGCGTACCTATATCGAACACACCGAGTGCCACCATCCTCCCGACCGATAGGGGCGCGTAGTTGAAAGCCAATGGCAAAATAACACCTCGGATAAAAATGCTTTTTATTAAACAACGCGGGATGCAGAAATTCTAATCGCTCGCGCTGCTACTAACTAACACCCGTGGGAAACTTTGTGAGTACTTTATATTTGAAATGCGAATGTTTATATATTTTAATTATTTGTAAATGTAGCGTCTGCAAAGACCAGGGTGAAGTTACGTCATGACCCTCGTATGAATACGAGGGTCATGTTTACAGGGCTAGGACCATGCTAGCTCTGGTCTATAGCCCTAATGCTAATTCTGCCCTGCATTAGGGCTATAGATCAGAGCTAGGAGCTATAGGACCATGCCACAGCATCAGATAAAACAACAAACTCCTGGCTGTAACTATACAGCAAACATTTTTTCCATTTATTGTTATGACTAAAATCAGGTACGTACACGGCACACCAGATGACAGTCTTATTTAATTTATCCAGTCAGGCAATATTACATCACAAACCATCCTGTCAGCCATATGGTTCACATGACTCGTGCTTCTTTGACAGTCATGTTTTGGGATTCAGGACTGCCACTTAGGTTGGTGGATGCTACAGAGTAATCAGTCAGTGAGTGACTGAGTCAGAGAGTATAGACAGCATTCTTGCTAACGTGCCATACAGTCATTGTTTACTCATAAACCTTTGAGAAAAACTGACAGTGCTCTTCTGATGAATGGTATGTCATGAAGTTCATGCAGCTGACTTTTTGGTGAATTTGTCTTTTGTCTGTCTCAGAGACACAAAATAGACAAAGTCAACACAAAGTCAGCTGACACTACGTCTCCCTATCATCTTTTATGTCGTGCTGGCTTTAATTGTTCCGTCATTGCCATTCAACCTTTGCTGATAAATCTTACTGTATCCCTGTCCAATAACAGTTATAGCAAGTACCACTATCAGGTCCTTTAGACAGTGGACACCTGATGCTGACAATGGCCTGCTTCTTACCTCAGAGTTTGTTAAGTGAGCGAAGGGCCACACATGCCGGGCCGTATATGTTGCCCATGTGTTTCCTATACTATGTAAATACAAATATGTTTTCTCTCTACTATGTAATTAAAACATTTTTTCTCCGTTGACTTACAGTACACATAACCTCTAAACAAGCTATAGTGTCATCTCATTCTGCTCTCTCATTGCCCTTCGCCAAATTCTATTCCATTGGAAAGGTAGCGAACTTCCACCAACCTCATCTTGGCTACAAGATGTCATGCTATTCCTGAAATTGAAAAAAATATCCAATTTACAATTAGGGGTTCAACTAACACATTTTTCAAGTAGGCCTACTGGCAATTAAGTGGCAACCATTCATCACTTACTTTAACAACTTAGACTCAATCTGACACTGGCCCACTAGAACAACTCACCTGAGTCACCTCATGTATAAATTCCCTCTTATCCTCCTTAAACACCGTTAATGGGAGAATTGGGGGTGGTCATTCAGCAAGTTGAGGGCGCTCTAGTCTAGTCTATATCTATGACAGCTAGATGCCAGGCCATACAGTATATGGTAATTGAACTCCACATAACTTTTGTTTTAGATTTCTCTCTTTTGTTTCTCTTTTTGTTTTGTTTGTAGGTTGCTATTGCTTTCACATCTCTCTGTATTTTTGGTTTTCAGTTTTTTCTTGTTTTTAACGGTCATTCGTAATATGCGTATGTGTGCAACCTACGTGCATTGGTGTTGCATCATGTGGAGGAAAGAAAATAATCTAAGTCTTAATCTCTCTTTCTCTCTCTCTCTCTCTCTCTCTCTCTCTCTCTCTCTCACGCACACTCTAACTCTTAGGCATACTGAATTTCTGTGCCAACAACTACCTGGGCCTCTCCAGTCATCCAGATGTGATACAGGCAGGCATTGAGGCGCTGCAGACGCACGGCGCTGGACTCAGCTCCGTCAGGTTCATCTGCGGCACGCAGGTGTGATGCCCTCAATACTGACCAGTCAGCACATTTTGTTTCATGCGCTGGCGTTTATTGACTGCCTCATTTATAATTCATGTGTGATCTTCAAGGACATACACAAAAACCTGGAGCAGAAGCTGGCACAGTTTCACGAGAGGGAGGATTGCATCTTGTATGCCAGCTGTTTTGATGCCAATGCTGGGCTGTTTGAGGTACAGCTTTAAGACTGTTTGCCACTGTGTGGCCAGCATTTTAACAAATAATCATATATATCTATCACTGTATTCAGGTGTATGCTTTGACAGTTTAAATGTAAAGTACAGTAACTACATACTTCAGCTAGTGAGTTGGACATACCTGTGGTCCAGTGATCTAGTTAACTTGTAAGAAGTGTTTTGCATCAGGCTTCATCTCATCCATTTGAAATAACCTGCAGTAATGCTTGAGCCTTGGTCACTATACAGGTTCTGATGGGCCCAGATGATGCAATTCTGTCTGATGAGTTGAACCACGCCTCCATTATCGATGGGATCCGACTTTGTCGTGCCAAGAAGTTCCGCTACAAACACATGGACCTCAGTGATCTGGAGACCAAACTAAAAGAGTCCCAGGTAATGAAACAAAACGGGTCCACTGCTACGTTTTGCAGAAACAGTCATGGAAATTAATGTGATCTTTTGTGTGGTTTTTTAATTTTGGAAATCACACACAAGGAGGTATAATCTGGATGTGAACTGGAGAGATAGTCTGAGTCAATTATTGTTTTACATTTACTTATGTGATCTGACCTTTTTATGAGTTTGAACATCATTGATTTGTGTTTTGTTCCGCAGTCGTCTCGTATGCGCCTGGTGGTGACAGATGGTGTGTTCTCCATGGACGGAGATGTCGCTCCTTTACCGGCCATCTGTGACCTGGCAGAGCAGTATGGAGCCATGGTCTTCATCGATGAATGCCATGCCACCGGCTTCCTGGGGCCCCGGGGCAGGTAATTGATTTGAGTTGAGAATTATTTCACAACAATTTCACATAGTGATGCTACTGGGTCACTGTATTGTATAGTAACTATACAGAAATGTATCTTGGCAATGTTGTTGCAGGGACCTCATTATGTTACATAGGAGGAATAACAGGACTATTATAGAAAATGTTGTATAGTACAGTATTGGCCATATGTACCGGTATGTGACATTATAACAAAATGGCTTCTTTGGGAATATGTACATATGTACATTTATTGCCCAGAACAGGCAAGGCGCATGGGACATACATTGACTAGTTAAACCACTTAACCGTATTGTAATCAATGGCATATGATATGCCACACACCACAATCTTTACAGAAGCTAATGTAAGGAGATCCACGGTACAGTAACAGTGGTGTTAAATGTTGTTTTCAGAGGAACAGATGAGCTCCTGGGAGTGATGGACAGAGTTCAAATTGTAAACTCCACTCTGGGAAAAGCGCTGGGAGGAGCAGCTGGTATGTGCCTCCTTTTCACTTGAAATAAATAACCATACTTTTCATAACACAACCTATTCCTTTTTCTGCTCATGAGGCCCAAGGAACATCACTGTAACAATGATTTGACTACGTGGCAAGGCAAGAGGCAGGTCGCTATATTATCAGCTGATATTCGCTTATTGCAAATCGATAGTGGTGAATATGTTGTATGATATTGAAATAAAATGCAATACCTAATACAGAAAGAAGCACTTCTGTAAAACGGTGTCACCATTATTACCATTTGTAATATTGGTTGCAATACTCTCTTGACCAGAGTCCAGAACTCTTTCCACTATGTAAATAATAAACAAAAACAAAGAGCCTCTCCATGGATTTTGTCAGTGAGCGATGGGAAGTCAGTAAACAAATCTATCATTTACAAGTTACTCCCTTTTCAGTATAATCCCAACAATAACCGTGATATGATATCAATATCACCCATGCTTCTCACACTCACCTGCTAAAAGTTGTAAGCCACGTACAGTAGCTCTTGAGTTAACCAAACCTAAATTGTGCAAATATCAGCTGATTTATCAGTGGGAATTGCTGTTGCCACCAAATATCAGTAGTAGTTACATTTCATGTGAACATAACGGCCTTCTGCATTCTTTCAGGCGGCTACACGGTAGGCCCCAAACCACTGATTGACCTCCTCAGACAGCGCTCTCGGCCATACCTGTTTTCCAACTCCCTCCCCCCTCCCGTGGTGGGTTGTGCCACCAGGGCCGTGGACCTGCTGCTCGCGTCCAATGAGATCGCCCAGAGCATGACGGCCAAAACCATGAGGTACAGTAGGTTTTACAGGGTGGGGGAGTGGCGGGCAGAACTTTATGGTTTGGTGAAAGGAGGAAGACGCTAGCTCACAGTTTATCACTGCCATGGGTGGAACTGGAAACCTAACTTTGGTTTTGTTGATCTTCATGTTTTGTATCAAATGACTATGGTGAAAACATGAATGGCTCATGTGCCCATTAGCCATTCTTGTCCTTTTTAAGATGTTTATCTTGAGAAGGACAGATATGGAGTTTTTCCCTGACGGCATTATTGTGCGATAGTTTACACAGGCCCACAAAAACAGATAAGCCTCACTTGAGTTTGTTTTTGCACAGAATACATATTGACAAGTTGGAATGAAAAGGTAAGATGGAAGGTTAAGAGGAGAAACTGTACCGCTTTTGGAGTCCATTTATGTTTTTTCCCCAACGATATTGAGCTCACTTCCTGTTTAACCCTTAGAAGAGCAATCACGGGAAAACCCGTGAAGTAATAGCGTTCCGTAAATGGGGAATCACTGGAAAACCCGTGATTCTGTTTCTTGATTAATATCGATATATTAATAACCTCCGCATCGCTGTGTGAAGTCCCTTTGTTGAAATTCCAACTACAATACCCAGAAATCCCGTGTCACGTAACACGCGCGCACATCTTGGCTATAAAACGTGCCCGCCCCCTGGGGATCTGCATGCCTGGCCTGCATGGGGAGCAAGCCAGCTGCTTGCGGGCTTTCCGAGTTCGCTCTTCCCGGCCTGGCTCGAGCGATGACACCGTACTACGATCTGGACGGGTGACCAGATTTTTCTATGGTAAGAATCTTATTGTCTGAAACATTATATGCTATATCTATTCAGTGTGTATTATAGTTTCTAATCGCTGTTTGCCGCGCCGCTGGGGTAAGGCAGGCCGCTGAGCTAATGTATAACCAATAACCAATAGATCTGTATTGAGCTTACATGATCAAATGAACGTATTGTACCGTGGTTTATATGCTATATATTATGAGAAATACTTCCCCCTCCCCTCCCATATATTCAGATCGCTATTTTAAGATCGCTGTTTTTTTTTCTTTGCCGAGCCTCTGGAGCGTAGCTAGCGTTACAGGCTGCGGCCTGCGCTCCAGAAGCTCTGCAAAGTTAAAAAAAACAAACGCTGCACAAATGGTTACATACATACGTGATACTAATTATACAATCATCCATTTGTAGCGACGACTCGGCACAATAAAATCATTTGATCGCTAGCAGTCATCGGAGAATATATAAGGGTCGGTATTAGCCCAAACCGACCATGTAGCTGCTAATTAGTTAGCATTACTATTAGCTATTTGTAGCATCGGCCCACGGCAGCACAATAAATGTATTTGATCGCTACCAGGCGGGTAAAAAACACCATGTAATGGACATCGTAGCGATCGAGCACTGACTACAGCTAAATGTTTCTTTATTTGTATATACATCAGGCGAGTCGCGACGACGACGATGATGATGATGATGATGATGATGAAGAAGAAAAAGAGGCTGGGATGGACTTCGACACTGAACCAGATACATTCATTCATTTCAGGGGGCAGTTGTGATTTCTATTTAGCCTACACAGTACACACCGTCAATAACTGGACTGCAGTGGTTTGGGGACACTGGGGGAGGCGTAACTGTTTTGTATGTAGAATGAATAGTTTATTTCGATCTTTTGAGAGGGAGACATTACACAAAAACAGTTTACTTTTTCTTTTGTGATCGAAAAGGCATAGGCAGAAGTTAAAGCTTATTAGTGCCTATCCTTATCTCAACGTATTCCAAAATACTGTTGAAGATATGCATAACAATCAACATGACAACAAAAGCAAATGACATTTATAGAAGAATAGAAAATTAAACAAACAAAACAAAACAGACAACGAGAAAACAAAACAAGGAGGGGAAAAAAGACAAACAGCTACAATGTTATACCTTAGTCCAACACTATACATGGCATAAACAAGGCTCAGCTCCCCGCCTCATTCCAGGTTATATCTATGCAATAATTCCTGTTTGAGCCTCTTTTTAAATTGTTTTAGGCTGTAGGCCTATTTATTTTCTGTAATATGTATTATAATTTTATTATGTTGGTAGTCAGAATAAATAAAAATGCACTATTTCAATCCGAGATACATGTCATTTTTTTTACACTATTCTGAGGTTTATGTTCTGACTAAGCGAGTTTCAACTGTGATTTACTCTGTAACGGTAGATGGTAAGAACCCATTTTTTTTAAATATAATACAGTATACATTCAAGTCTACATTTCTATACATATCATAGGTACCAAGTCCGGAAAACTATGTCATTGGATGTGTTTTTTATCAAAACTGTGTTTCTTCATAACAGGTTTTTGAGATGCATGAATGAATAGACTAGGGTACTGGTAAGACAATGTAAACATATTATATATCAAAATATGCGTAATTTAGTCAAGTTTGATGAAAAAAGAACAATGAGTTTCTATCTTGTTCCAGTAGGGGGCAGTAGGCAGTTTTATATGGGTTGGTGCAGTTTGGTCAGGAGTGACTATGCTATTTATAGATGGCAAAATATCTACAGTGGTACATGTGGCAAACTTTTTATTTTTTTATTATTGAACTAGACAACTCACCCTTTAAAATGAGATATGTCATAGGTATGTGCTCCCTGTAGAAAAAAAGTTGTTACCAAAATAAACCTTAAAATCGCTGTATCTTTTTTTCATGTGCTAAAAACACTACATGGTGTAAGCGCACGTTTTTTTAAATGGCTTCCAACACAAAAACTATACATTGTATCAACTCAATTCATTTTTTTCCTGGAAGCAAACTTGTCAAGCTTTCTCTGAAGGTCTTTTATTGTCGCAGAGTCACAACAGAGAATTTTCAATAAATCATTCAAAAACGCATATTTTCCATAGAGAAAAGCAATAACAACATGGGATTTGACTTGAACACTTCAGAGGGTTAAGGGAACTTCATAATCCATATGTGACTGTGCTAGGCCAGAGTTGTTGTAAGCATGTGGGAGGAATCGCTCTGTTTCTTATCTGACTCAACCACGTCAAAGTTAAAGAGTCAAGAACACCCACACCCTTCCTCTTGTTATATTGTTTATAATAAATTGTTTCTCATGCATCTCAAGTTAACTTTGCTTAACCCTCAATCCAAATTTTCACATTAATTCATACAAGCATACAGTACCTACCACATGATACATGTATTACAAAATGGTCTATATCTCCTGCAGCAATCTCCTGGTTTTCTCTCTCTCTCTCTCTCTCTCCCTGTGTCTGTATCTCTCTCTCTCCCTGTCACAGGTTTAGGAACCGGATGACTGAGGCTGGGTTCACCATCTCGGGCACAGCTCACCCCATCTCTCCTGTGATGCTCGGGGAGGCGAAGCTGGCTTCTCTCATGGCTGATGACATGCTGAAGCTGGGTGAGACAGTTATGAGTATTTGGCCTGTGGGGCTGGGTGTGTTTTTGAACTATAAATTAATGGGACATTGTGTTGTGTTTTGTTTTATTTTTTTAGCAGTGGAAGGTGTTGTGGCTCTGCCAGTTTTCATGGATTCATGAATGCACTGATCTGTGTCGACCAGTAGAGGGAGACTTGGTTCACAAAATAAGCACAGATTAGCAACTCACTCTTTGTTTGAAACATTACAAATTTCCAACCTTGACCACAGTGACATATTTCAATAATAGCATCACATAGAAACTCATGTATTGGAAATGGGCCGTAAACTATGATCATGTATGTGATCTTATAATGCCAATAGTAGTTTTATAGCTGGTTTTGTTCTCTTCTCAGGTGTATATGTGGTTGGGTTTTCGTTTCCCGTGGTACCAAAAGGCAAGGCCAGAATCCGTGTTCAGATTTCAGCAGCCCACACTAACGAGGACATTGACCGCTGCGTTGACGCCTTCATACAGACAGGCAGAAAACATGGAGTTGTATCCTAAATGAGTTGTATCCTAAACAAAGCACTACTGAGGAAGCTGATGCATCCATCGACAGGATTCTAATGAAAAATGGATCCTCTTGCGCTTGTAGAACATTTGGTCTGTTACAGAGCATGGACTGTTACTAACAAGACTTGTAAAAATGTAGTTACATTGGAAGGTCAGTTGGCATTAACGTGATCTTTTTGTGTTCGCGTTACTTAGCTGAATAAAGGACTTTTGCTAACAAGGTGAGGTCTTTTTTTGCCTTTCTTCTCCTCCTTAAAAAGGTATAGTGGAAAAGTGAACAGTTGCTTAAGAGGGATAGAGCTCTCTCTCTCTCTCTCTCTCTCGCTACTGTCAAAAATAAAGCTGGACATAGACTGTAACTGTTTAAATGTTTAATTCCAACTGTACAAGTACATCTCTGATGTAAAACCAAATGTCGGGCCAGTTTGCGCTGACTCCGAGCTTTTCTAGTCACCTAAAGTCGCTTTATTACATAAAGGTGCGTTCAGACTTGGATGGTTAGAGCGGCGCGATTGCATACAAAGTCAGTGCAAAGACGAGAACTGCGCAAACGGGCGCGGCGCGACCTGGCGCAGCACAAACTGGAGGAACTGAGGCGAATATATATATTCAGGTCTGAATGCAGCACAAGGAAAGGAAGGGACCAACTTAAAAACATTTGAAAAACAAAAGACATGTGTTAAGTGTCAAGCACAACAAAGTATAGTATAACAGTGATGTATGACGTTAGGTTAGTCTGTCATGTGCATATTTGAGCACAATCGGCCACCCACCGGCCACATTTTCATTGACAGTAAAAAATACTTAAAAGCATATTGCTATTGGGCTATAATAAGACTGACGTAAAGCTCCCATAGTGACGTAACTGTTGAACATACAGTAGAATATATAGCCGATTATATCGCCGGCTTTCTCACTCTGTATTGCTGCACAAACCTCCTTTTATAAACGGTAGTATACCTAGATTAACTCTCGTGACAATGATACTGCTATCGATCAAAAGGTTAACTATTATCATCCTGATAATCTGTCTTCTGATTGGTGGAGGTCAGTCTACATCTATATGGAACAGAGGCAGGGGAGAGACGGCCGAGTTACAAGTGCTCTTTGACCCAGGCCTCGCTAAGGAACATGTTGGCTTGAATGACGATCATGGTATGAAGCCTTTCCCCGTTGTTGTGCCTCCCTGCTTGTTGGAGAACCTGGAGGAGGAGGAATGTATTCCTCCTGAGGATGAGATGTTTGTCACACTGGTGAATAATTACAGGTCAGAATAAAAACAGATTAGAAACGGACATCATCATAATCCATACTGATGTCATCAATAATGATGTCACGGTGTTGACACCTTTGTTGAGATGTTGATGTTCTTGGTCATCAACATACGTATTTAGGGTGTGTTACAGTTCTATACATTGTTTCATATATTTTTATATAAATGTCTTTTTTTTAACCTTTTTATGGTCGTGGTCACCCAAGGTAGAGTGATAAAGCTCTCAAAGAGTTTGATCAAACTTCCAGGGAGTTGGATCAAGCTCTCAAGGTGTTGCAAACTTCAAAGGGAATTATCTGAGGGATTCTATGTTAAATTCTCCAGGTGATGTCCAAAGAAGACCACCAGAGATTGATTTTATTGATACACTATTATGTTGTGATTTCTGTTAAGCTTTGTTTTTTAGTTCTAGTTTATGTGTTGGTATGTGGTCAGGTTTTCAGCTGGCTCAGGGAAGAGGACGACCCTGCCATGCATAGTCCACCATAGATAGGTGAATGAACTGTACGTATCTGTCTGTGGGCAGGCATATGCTGTGCCTGTGTGTGCGTGAGTGTGCAGCTGTATGAGTTGAGGATTAGAGGTATACGTATTTTTATTATGCTGTAACATTTGACTCACTGCTGTCGTTTAGCATCAGTGCAATTTGAAATGTATTTTTGAAATGAAATGTACTATTTTGTAATGTAATATAATGTTTTTTGTTTTGTTATGTTTTAATTTATTTCTGGACTCTTGGAAGATTAGCCGAAAGGCTAAAAGAGATCCAAATCAAAATCAAGGGCAGAGCCCAGGAATAATGGGATGGCACCTCTCCCTTTGTGGCACCATCATGCTTGCCAGGAGCCGAGAGGAGCAAAGTGGTCCTCTTATTCCAGAGGGTCAAAACACTATAGTCCTGACATGCAGGACTATAGTGAGGGTTTGTGGTTTGCATAAATATACTGTTTTCATGTTTTTAAAATGGCAGTACTCTTTCCGTTAAGCCAAATAGAGTACATTCTGTCAATTTGGTTGACTAGTGATTCTTCGCTTCCAAGATGCTGGTTGAACTGTTATTTCCTTTTTTTTCTCCACTGTATAAATAGCAATATACAGAGTCAAATACTGTACATAAAACCTATGTAGAACAGTACAGGAAGTCTTGCCAGAAACTGGACAGAGAATTATTTTATTTTACAGTTGAAGTCAATTGCAGAGAATGTGGAGTAGGTGGGCTGATGCTTTGCCCAAATATGGAGATGACTATGACACTGTAGTACTCACATAATAGATAACTAAATAGGCCACGTGCCCATCCACTGGGAAACCATGCCCATTATTCCACTACCCCACAATTCAGGCCATGCTGCTGTGTACTTTATTGGATGGAAGTGACACATGGAAGTGACAAATGGCTGCAGCACAGTGGCCCACCAAGTGGGGTGAAACTTATTCTAAATGATAACACTCCTTGTTTTATTACACTTACTTTTTGAAGAGAGTGATCAAGATGTCAGCACTAGATGGCAGTATAGTATAAAGGAAATGTACAGTATATTATACTGGACAGAACTACAGAAATTCACTTATAATTCCTTTCATCTGGCATGAGGACTTGGCCATTAAAAGCTAAATCAAACTTCATTGATTGTAATTAATTAAAAACAACACTTTTAAGCAAACTATACTTTTATACAGATATGGTCATACTGATCATGATATTGACCATTTGTTATTTGTAGATTTTGATTATCAGCTCAATGATCAGATCTACAAGCTCACTTTAGATATTTTCAAATTGCTGAAGTGAGCATGTAGATCTGACATTTTCAAAGACACCAACAACATAAATAAACAATATCACGTTCACTTCCCACACAGAAGTTACACCATGTATTTGATAAAACAAAAACAGAAATAAGCAATAACATAAAAATAAAATACATCACATATACGTTTTCTTTGTCCGTATGTCCCAAGCTTTCTCTATATATTCTGCTAATGCAAATATCTTCTGTTCGAAAATCCATCTCAGTCGCTCCGCATCACTTAACCACATCAGATCTATATTTTTACATCTGTTAAATAACTTTTGACGTAGCTCATGATACAACGGGCAATAGAAAAGAAAATGGAACTCATTCTCAATATCATTTATATCACAATAGGTGCAAATACGTTCTTCTTCTGTAACTCCTCTATACCTCCCAGTCTCAAGGTGCAAGGGCAAGATCCCAGAACTAAGTAAGTATATTTTGATGCCAATAATTTTGTACTCTTTCTCCAGTAAACTTTGATTAGTGGACTTTTAAGTTTAAGTAAGTTACTTTTTTTAAGTTCACATTGACAAAGAAATGTGCTGGATCAGAGGGAGCATTCTGTTTTCCAGAGACGGGGGGGATAATCTGGTAATGAAAATGGTTATCAAACTGGTTGATGCTCTTTGTGGTTTTAAGAAGACTATTCACACAAACAGGTGAAGTTGTGAAGCCCAATGAAGTCCTATTTCACTCATTTCATTTGTCACGTCTTTTTTAAATAGCAATCTACAAGCTGTTTTTTGTGTCATTATCCTGTTTATACAGGGACGGCAGTGGCTCAGGGGCAGAGTTGCCGGTTGGGAACTGGAAGGTCCCCAGTTCGATCCCGGGCTCCCCCAGAGTTAGTGTCGAAGTGTCCTTGAGCAAGACTCTGAATAGCCTAACTGCTCCCGATGAGCAGGTTGGTGCCTTGCATGTTTTCCTCCGCCGTCAGTGTATGAATGGGTGAATGTAATGCACAATATATGTAAAGCGCCTTGGATATAGGTGCTATATAAATGCACCATTTAGGGCGGCTATATACAGAAATGCGTCCTCTGCATTTTACCCCTCCTGTGAAATTGTTGATCTGTTGTCTTTCAAATAAATTATTTGAGTAGGGCCTCCCCTGAACCCCCCACAGATTCCCTAGTGTCAAGTTCAAAACAGAAGGCCTTGAACTTGACACAAAGGTCGAAAGGTTAACTACTCTATTCAACACACAACAACAGGGGTATTGAATAGATTAGTTTACTAATAGAGTACTGTCATGGTTAATTATGTAAAAATAGCCCACATGACAGCTACAGAAGTTACAGAACAGTTGCTAAATGGCTGTCTTGAACCTGCTCTGACACGTGATGTCATGTAAACCAGTGGTTCCCAAAGTGGGGTCCGGGGACACCTGGGGTACTTCAGGGAGTTCCAGGGGTTCAGAGTTAAATTAACATTGGTTTTACAATATAAATTGGGGGTCCCAGACTCCCAAAGATAGAAATGCCATTAAATGGGGGACTAATACATGTCAAACTGGGGGTGAAAATCAAATGGGGGTCCGTGGGCTAATTATAGTATCAATAAAGGATTGACAATAATGGAAAGAGTTTAGGAACCACTTGTGGAGATATGCATAGGAACCTAACATTAATAAGAGTTGTCAATAAAGCCACACATAAGGATACACGCCAGTCTCGTCTAGATTATTATACAGAGTTGATACAGCCTGTTACACCTGCACTGATATATGGTGATACCATCTTCAGTTGAAAGTCAGATATTCTGCTCCTTTGGCTTTAATCAACAGCTCTGTTTTTTTTTGTTTTTTTTTCAAACTCATAGCATTCAGAGAATATGCGGTTGGAGATGGATGGATGGACAAGGTGTCACATGGACTGTCACAGACAGAGAAGGATGAGGCTGGTTGGACACTGTGTCAGGCATCCAGAACTAGAGGCAAGTAAACTGACTATGGGAGCCAACTATGTAGATGCACTGCAGCACGACAGCTTAGCTACTGTAACAGCACTGTAAAGCTCAAGAACCTGATCTATCTAACATAAGAGGAAAGTGCAGAGCTACTCTCTTGTATGAATTATCTGGTGTCGTTTGAGATGACTGCTCCGGCTGAAGCTTATCCCACACTGGTCACATGTGTAGGGCTTCTGTCCTGTATGGATTCTCTGGTGTTGTTTGAGATTACTGCTCTGGCTGAAGCTTATTCCACACTCACAGGTGTAGGGCTTATGTCCTGTATGAATTCTCTGGTGACTTTTGAGATGACTGCTCTGGCTGAAGCTTATCCCACACTGGTCACAGTAGTAGGGTTTCTGTCCTGTATGGATTCTCTGGTGTTGTTTGAGATGACTGCTCTGCCTGAAGCTTATCCCACACTGGTCACAGTAGTAGGGTTTCTGTCCTGTATGGATTCTCTGGTGTTGTTTGAGATGACTGCTCTGGCTGAAGCTTATCCCACACTGGTCACAGTAGTAGGGTTTCTGTCCTGTATGGATTCTCTGGTGTTGTTTGAGATGACTGCTCTGGCTGAAGCTTATCCCACACTGGTCACAGTAGTAGGGTTTCTGTCCTGTATGGATTCTCTGGTGATTTTTAAGAGTACTGCTCTGGCTGAAGCTTATCCCACACTGGTCACAAGTGTAGGGCTGAGTTCTCTGGTGTTGTTTGAGATGTCTATTTCTGCTGTAGATATGTTTGAGTTGGGCAGGAAAGACATCTGGGATGGAGAATGAGGACAGAAAAAACATAAAATGTTTTGAAATAACATGCAAGCTGTGTTGTAATACCAACTGATAATGTTCTAAATTACTTTACTTTACCTTACTTTAGTTGTTTATTTGGACGGGTCAGAGCATATTAATGAACATTACATACAAATGTAGCCTAAATACACCTTTCGGATTTAGAAGCGATGCTAATTTCCATCCGTAGTCCCCAGACATTTAACACTAAACAGTACTTACATAACCAGACACGAGAGGACAGCAAATAGAGTACATTTCAAACACAGTAAAAAGAGAAAATAAGAAATTGAGAAGAATACGAAAAGATTTAAACTATTACTAGGGTACTATGTGATCACAAGACTGGTTGTTTAACCACTGTTTCAATTGCCCTTTAAAAGCTGTGAAAGTGGGGATCTCTCAGTGTGACAGGGAGCTCATTCCAGTATTGACAACCTTTAGTCTGGCAGCCAACAGGCTTCTTTTGTTTAAAGTGCAAAATTCGGTATATTGTCTTTTTTATTGGCCTAAAATATTGTCTATATACATAAATTCATGAGTCCACTTGCTGACCGGCTGTCAGCATTGAGCTTTTTTATATAGGAGTTTATATGTGACCCTAACATTAACATCCTATGGCAAAATTTTCAAAAATGTCCAACTTTCCGTATGCTTCAAGTAGCATGTGACATGTCAAACTAGGGGGTTTTCATGATTCTGAATCCATTCCAAGCATTAGAGTTTTTCACACAAAAACACTCCTTGCTAAAAACGGCCATAGACGTTTCATGAAAAGAAAATCATATCAGATCTTATAACTTCTGACTAAATTTGTGCCGCCCCGGGCCCTCACACCCACCCACATACCACCCCACACACACATGTGCACGCACACACGCGCACACACGCGCGCACGCACACTGTGGAGGCAATCTTTGATGTAAATACCAGAAATGATAAGAAAAATTAAATAATCGGAGCAAGTTGTCTTTGTGGCTTTAATACGCAGGATTGTATGCATACAAATGATGGAAGTCGCACTCAGTACGAAGCTGTTGTGAGTAACACACAGAACAGAGGAGTGCACAAAGTATATATCGTTCCCAGGAGAGAGGATCATAGAATGGGAGGGGTTGCTCACATAGAGATAAACAGGGCATAAACAAGGAACCACTGGTGCCTGCAGTGACCTTGAGGTTAAGGAGGAGCAGTAGAAGGAATCTGATACAGCTAGGCACTGGGTGACACTGCTAGGCACTTAGAAGGTACTTACTGTAGCTGGCTTTACACAAACACTATGACAGCTTCAATAAATTGAAACTAACTAACACTCACACAATGTCCACTCTTGCATATCAGTGGATTGAGTAAAAGAGAAATTACAGTGTTTAAAAGTTGCATAGAATTAAAGTGACATTCCCTATCAACACTCACGCAAACGCACACGCACAGTGTGTTCATGCTGGGAGGAAGCATTACTAGTCTCCACCGAGTACCGACAACATTTCTGTGTATCTGCTTTCTGTTGAAGCTGAAATAAATGTGTACAGAGACATAAAAACATGTACACACCTATACTGTGTAACTCTATCACAGGCTGCTTCAGCATGGCTCCCTGGTCCATCTGTTGCTTCTCTGATGCTGCAGCTTGAAAGCTGTCGGACGACATCTCTCTTTTAAAAAGCCCAAATAGTTTAATATCTCCTTCTTCGGTCCACTCTGAAGGTCCACGTCTGCTCTGTTTCCCGGTTAAACTCTCCCCCAGATCAACACAGGACAGAACGGTGCTTACATGCTGGACCAACACACTCACTCTCTCCACCCACTGCTGCTGTAGTGTTCACAGAGACACATATGGGAGGAAATAACATAGTGGTGGAAAGCAGTGTTCCCAAACTTTTTCATGTCAAGGACATTCGAATTGCAGCCGTCCGTATAGGTGCCCTTTGAGAGCGGTTTGGAAGGAGTCAAGGGATTTACATGTCTTAATTCCACTTTTTGGTGCCATAGGAGCGAAATCAATGAAGTCAGCCAGTACCATGTTTTCCCAATGCAATCGGCAAATGTGCAATTTAAGCCTTATTTAAGCAGTTGTCTCAAAAATGTATGTGCATGTCCTAAGTTTATCATTCAGTAGCTAGCCAGACATATCTATACTTTTTGGAAACGATACTGCGAAAAAGGGTTTTGGCCACTGTTTTTGGACGGCTCAACCCCCGTTCCACCGATGCAGGGATATCCTGACACGGACGGAACCTCTTCTCAGAGCTGAAGCGTAGAGTGAGGTTCCAAATGGAGCTAGTGTTCCTCTAGTACAGAGGTGGGCAACATTGACGATGGAGAGGGCCACTATATTCCCACACTCACTCCAGAGGGCCACTATATTTCCACACTCACTCCAGAGGGCCACTATATTTCCACACTCACTCCAGAGGACCACTATATTTCCACACTCACTCCAGAGGGCCACTATGTTTCCACACTCACTCCAGAGGGCCACTATATTTCCACACTCACTCCAGAGGACCACTATATTTCCACACTCACTCCAGAGGGCCACTATATTCCCACACTCACTCCAGAGGGCCACTATATTTCCACACTCACTCCAGAGGACCACTATATTTCCACACTCACTCCAGAGGACCACTATATTCCCACACTCACTCCAGAGGGCCACTATATTTCCACACTCACTCCAGAGGGCCACTATATTTCCACACTCACTCCAGAGGACCACTATATTTCCACACTCACTCCAGAGGGCCACTATGTTTCCACACTCACTCCAGAGGGCCACTATATTTCCACACTCACTCCAGAGGACCACTATATTTCCACACTCACTCCAGAGGGCCACTATGTTTCCACACTCACTCCAGAGGGCCACTATATTTCCACACTCACTCCAGAGGGCCACTATATTTCCACACTCACTCCAGAGGGCCACTATATTTCACCACTCACTCCAAAGGGCCACTATATTTCCACACTCACGTATGTTGGCCTGTGAACTTTGAGATTATTGAAATAATTTCTTTCAGACATTGCTTTGTCCTCTTCTGTTGTTGTGATAGCAGGTGTCATCTGATGTCAAATTGCAACACTGTGCTGTCAACTACCTATTGTGATAATGTACTGCATTGGACTCTATTAATTGGAGCAATACAACAACCAGGTGGCTATTATGGGCAGGGGTAAGCCGTGCCAAGTAATGCAGTGGTTATCAAACTATTTGGCTATTTGTACACAAATTCCAACATTAAAACATTAGCCTACAGTATCTGCTGTTTTCCATATTACGGTACTTTAGATTAGATGAATTAGATAACACTAGGCTTGTTTTACACAATTAGGGTTTTATTATTAAATTATATTGTGATCAATTCAAGTGCCAGTGGTGGAAAGTAACTATTAGTACATTGAATTTGTACTAAGTACAATAGTACAATAGTACTCAAGGCACAATTTATTTCTACTTTACTGGAGTATTGCTACACACTGGCCAGCATCCAACCACACCAGCTCTGTGGCCGTTTGTGTCGGCACTTAAAATTTGTGTCAGATGTACAATAATGTATTTGGATCGATCAATCAACATAATTCTTAATTCATAATTTCACCATATCACAAAAGTGTGAATTTACTAAACCCTGGCTGTTGATTTGGGATCCGGCTTGCCTTCCAAAATAAGTTAGGAAATCTTACCCTAGATCACGTACTTTATGGCATTAAAAACATCAGTTGCGTCTTTCAAGTACAGTTTCAGGCTTTTTTTTGTGTAAGGTCCAGGAAATTGCCTGTTACCACATTAGCATGTGATGCGTTTGTCACAGAGTCAAAAAAGTTTTTTTTTTTTTATAACTTTGTTTATTGGTTTTTTTCACAGAAGCATTATTGAAAGTTTGAAAAATAATAATTAACATTAACAGCTTCTCTTAAATAAACCCCACAAGTATGACATAAAAGAGTAAACACATTGAATTTTCACCCCAAAGAAAAAGGACAACAGAAAACAAGACAAACAAACCTTAAATACAACTAAATATGCATTTCTTTGGGTGAAATTACATATTTACACGTTTTTATTTATTTGTCTGTACGATAATTCTCTTTTAAATGATAATTGTAAGCCTCCGGTACGAACATTTCCCATCTGGCAACAACACTGATTTGGGTTAACATGGATTGATTGGTATACATTCTTGGTACTGCCAGTACTGGGTGGGTGGCCTACCTTCTATCAGTTGGTTCCTTGTTTTTCCTTTAGGTGATGCGATATAATTGGTTATATATTGTGACGTCTCTGTGGTCATCAACAGGCGGAACAAGGGATTGCAGCACTTTCAAACGCTGGTTTATTTCAATTCAACAAATAAAAGGAGATTTACAGACAGGAGAAACCCCACATAGGTTTCTCCGCAAATTATATTCCAGACAGTGTTATTTGTTTCACAGGCGTCTTCCACAGCCTGGAGAAGGATGAGAACAAATGTTAGCTTCAACTCAGGTTATGCAGTCTCTTATAGCTCTTCTCCTCACTCGAGGGCTATGGTTGTTAATAAATGATAAGAGGTGACGGCGATGCCTTGCTTCGTGACGTCATCAGTATTTATTTTTAAATGGTCCGTGTTCCGTGGAAACTGGAACTCCCGTTCCTCTATCAAGAATTATACGTTTCTTTCCGACCTGATTATTTGTAGTTCTCACGTCGCCGTCGCTGGCGGGGCTGCCTTCCTCCCGGAGCCCGATACGTGGAACTGGGATTCCTGTCCTGTATGCCAGACAGGACTCAATGTTATAGAAAGAATTATAGGTTTCTTCCCGACCTTATTATCTGTAGTTCTCACGTCGCCGTCGCTGGCGGGGCTGCCTTCCTCCCGGAGCCCGATACGTGAGAACTGGAACTCAATGTTATATTTCCTTCATCCAGTCCCGTGGATTCTGTCCCTCGGACATAATCCTGGACGGATCCTATATTTCATTCATCCAGTCCCGTGGATTCTGTCCCTCGGACATAATCCTGGACGGATCCTAAAAGCCTGTGACGAGAGTGACAGTTAAGACATGCAGAGCTATACACATGAGTGTGTGTTCGGTGGAAGTGTGTGTGTCTGCTTACCCCCCGACGGTGTGCGTGCCTCCGTGAGCGTGTGTGTGAACCAGCCGCTGTCAGACGCAGACTGATTCTGCCTTTTATATGACGGGTGTGGCCGCTTGCTGACTTGGGCGCGGTCCGTCAATCAGCTCAATCTGGCGGAGGAGGTGATTCGGGACGTACACACTCCCTGTCAGGCGGCCGAGGGCGTTCCCACCGGCCCGAGGCGTCTTCTGTCTGACAGCGTGTCTGGTTGCCCTGGCAACGCACTTACCATCGCGGGGTGTCGCTCACGAGACCCCACAATATGTATGTAGTTTATGTCCAGGGGCCACCCTGAGGTATTTTGGATTTGTTGACTGGCTGTTTGGGGACTGGAAAGGACGGAGTACATAATGTATTACACCAGGATGACCCCTAGGCCGGGTCTTAACCATAACACTGACCCCGAGAGTGACATTAGATACTGACCATGACTAGATTTTATTTCAAGCAGTTGAAGATGGATGGACTTTATTTTAGAAAGTACATTTTGACCATATTCTTTTTCCATGGTCACTTTTTCAAGCCCTCATTACACACACACACACACACACAGGTCTGTCCTCCTAAACGCTTTATAAAATATACATTGTAGGCAAACAGTTCATTGGTATAAAAAGTTGGTTAGAGATTTTCTTTTAATCATATGTGAGTGTTAAAAACATAAGACCAGACACTTATCACTTAAATGTCCCCATTTATTTGTAGTGCAAAAAAGTCAGAACTACTACAACTTGTTCCAAACCCCTTTTTTGTAGTATGCCATAATCTTAACAGGTTATATAACCTAAACATCAAACAAACACCAAACCAAAACCCCAATAAAGCCACGAAAAAAAGCACAGTGAAAACAAATACTTAAAAATACAACATAACCATCTACTTTCAAACAAGAGCAGACTGGAACATTAAAAAGTGTACATGCATTGTAGTTTTTCAGTTTTGTACAGATAATGACATACATACTGTATTCACAGGGGGTCAAGTCACAAGAGCGCAGCTCTAATACAGCAGAGATCACAGACTAGAGTCTAGCACATCTGGAAAAGGGGACAGCTGATTAACATAAAATATGCTACGTGTAGTGTCTATACATAAGGTTATACATAAGGTGCAATCTATCACACAATCAATTAGATATCAAAATGTTTGATTTCAGGTAAAACATGATTCACTCCCAATCCAACAAGCAAAAGCCCTGTTGGCTTTATCCACTTAAGCCCTATACACTCGTAGTCGCTTGGTGAATGAAAACAGCAACTCAGAACATATTGCGAGCTTGCATATTGCTGTGAAAAAACTAAAAGACTGACATTCTTTTGAAATGTTTGCCTATAAATGAGATGCCCAAAATAAGGACACCAGAGTTCCAAGTCAAGCACCAGGTCTAATCCAGTGTATTGCACAGGAAACATTTTCTCCAGTTTAACTGAGCAGCTTGGGTTCATATACGCACCAGTGACTTCCACTGGGGGAAGTTTCACTTTTAATGTTGAGCTGAGAATTAATGCATGCCATTATGGACTCTGAGAACAACAAGCTGAAGGCCGTTGTCGATATTTAAATACATTCAAATCAGACAGCATAGAAAGTGGTGAGTGCGATTAGGCGCTACACACAACTATGGTGAAAAAAAAGTTTACAATCTATGGGAGGAATAAAAAATTAATAAAATTCATAGGGACATTGATATTTCATCACCGAGAGACATTGCTGGCAAAGTCTCTCAGCGTATATGCAATTTTCCATATTGGTTTATTTGACTCACCATATCTCTGAAAAGATAAATTCATGTGGTGAGGGGGATTTAAGCCTAATTAACTGAGTCATTTCCAAACAGAATTGCGTTCTTTATAAGTACTTTGTTATAACTGAGGGGGATTTTCCGAGGTCTTTCTGTGAGGCACTGAAACAGAACCACTGTTTGTACCGTTTGTACAGTAAAGTGCTTTGGTGAATGCAGTGTAAATGAAAACTTGTGAAAAATCAAACAGAATCAAGACTAAAGCCACTTCACATCTCATCTGTATCTTTATCCCATATTCTTAAGGTCCTTCAATTAGCAAAACATCAACCAGTGAGAAACCAAAAAAACCAACAAAAAAAACAGTAGCTTTAAGGAAAAACTCCAAAAGAAATGATTAAATAAAGAAAAATGAGATTGTTATGGACTGAGGCGTCTTTGTTCTGTCTGTATGCGAGAGGTATTGGGTACATCTGTGTAGCTTCACAAGGCTCATGACATGTTACTTTCTCTGTAATTCTAGCAAAAAGACAAGCACTATTGGAACAGAGAACCCCAAGCACTGAGTGCACACTATTCTATACCATAAAAGACATAAAACGCTATATACAAAAAAATTAAAGACAAAAAAGTGACGAGTCCAGACGTTTGAGAGGACATGGAACAGAGACATCAAAAGCTCTTCAGTTCCTTCCACAATGTCGTTTCCTCTCAGTTCAAAAGGAAACAGTTTGAGTTTTATAAACAGCAGTAGTACCTCTGATTCTCTGGGACTCCCAGAGGAAACAAAACTCATATTGTTGAGAGCCAGCAGGGGGCAGAAGTGGGAAACATTTGAGGGTTTCCTCTGGTGTTAAAAAGGGCATTAAGGCAATGTGATTGGGAGTTGGACAGAAACTCTCCCTTCCAGCATATTCTTTTTCTTTACACTCTCACCCAGTTCTCCTCTGTTTAAGTCTTATCTGGGCTGAGGGCGTGTCAGACCTCTCCTGGCGTTGGTGGACTGTCTCTGCTGAGCCAGAAAGGACATGGCCTGGTTGGATGAAGTCACACGCTCCCCAGCCACTTTCTGATGCAGGGCCATTCCCTGAAACGAGGAGTGGAGAGAGACAGACGTGTTCAGAATGCTGCAACGCAGCGATGCGCAGGCAGGTGTCAAAACAACTGGCAAGATACCACGTCCAGTCCAGTGTATAGCGTGCTTATTATACATGGTCTTGCGAGTGTCACTTTATCATCCATATATAAATATATACACACACACTCACCATGTTGTACCAGGCACTAATGATGAGTTTCTCCTCTTGGTCATGTCTGGCCCTGCTCTTCTCATAGTCATGCTGAATAAACACACACAAACTCACAGGATATCATGCATGAAGGAGCGTGCGCAATATCACCATTAAAACAATCCAATCTGAACTTTTAAAGGAGCACTCTAGCACTTTTCAAGTTTTGCCTTTGTGTATCACTTGGGGTGAAAGCTAGTCATGAATGAATTATGTGGCTGCATTTTCAACGTGTGATTCCAATGCCGGCATTAGTTCCAGAGTACATGTGTATGTACACAGTCATACATGTATGAGCTTGAGTATTCTTCCTAAGAAATACAACACTGATGTGGACAGTGGACAGCAGACGACGCCACAATAAATAATTGGAGATAAGAATAAAAAAATGGCCGAGTACTCCTTTAAACACACACGCACAGTGTACTGTACCTCTAAGTGGTGGATTCTCCTTTCTCGATCAGTCAGCTGGTTCTTCAGGGACTGAATATCAGGACTCAGTTTAGGGGGCTGCTGTTTGGGGTCCAACGTTTTGATCACCTGCACAGAGGGAAGACACAACATCTTCAATGACATACAACATTAATCCTCAAGTCTAAGGATTTATACTTCCTTCAACTCAAGTCTACAGTAGGTATTAGTCAGACCTGCCATGGATGGCTATCCAAATATTGTACATCATGTTGTATAAAACTACTACTACTGGTCAATTTTGAATATGAATGGGATGATCCTTCAGAATAAGACAGAACATTTCATTGATTGCATTGCACTAAAACAGGATTAGTCCGGATCAACCCACCGTCTTGGCCTTCTCCATGTAGCGCTTGTAACGCTCCTCCATGTGCTTCATGTCCTCGTCTTTCTTCCTCAAGATCTCCTGGAGCTCATCGATCTTCTTTGCCACTGAGATAAGAGGGAGGAGTGACAGACGGAAAAAAAAGAGAGTCGAGGGGATGGACAAGAGACCAACAAATCAGTATCAATTTATTCTACTTGACCATGGCTGTGCAGAAATTTGCCTTGGTATAAAATTGACACAATTACAGTTGGTTGTCCGTTTCAAACGGACTGATTTTAACAGTGAATGTGTCAACTCGTATGAACTTCTGTTCGGTTTCCCCCTCATTGAAGAACTCCAATATGGGTGTCACTCCTCAGAGGGATACCCACATTGGAGTGATCTAACCGGGTCACATAAGCATGGTTACCGACCGTTGTTCCATTTCCTGGATACCAAATAGCTTCGTTAGTCAGCATGTAGCTTACTATAGCTAGCTTGCTATAATGTTTATTATGATGAGAAAAAAGGACGTGCGTAGAGGTCTCTTATCCCCAACCTAGTATTGTTAGGCAATGTTAAAGAACTGGTTGATGATGATAGATAACGTACAGTTGGTAGCTCATGTTAACTACAAGCTCATATTAACCAACCAACAGCTGAACAGATGCGGGTTTTGGCTCATCTCCTTACATACACATATGGGTGTTTGGATGAAACCATAATCAGGAGGGTGGAGATAGGAAATATGTTAAATATGAACAGAAGCTGCTCAGAGACAGCTCTGGAGATTCCTTAGGCCCCGGTTCCACCAAAATAACTTTGGTTCTAGAACATGTTCCGTTCCAGATTCTTGGAACCTTGTTGCTTTCATGGAACCGATGGGCATTCTTTTGTTCCAGTTCTGAACCAACTTTTAGGATTCTGAACAAATTAATTTTCAGTCGAAACACTCTGGTTCAATATCAAGTGGGGGAAAAGAACCAAACTGGTTCAACCCCGGTGGAAAAGGGGCCTTACTGTTGCCGTCCACTTTGGGTTCCAGGTCGTCAATAACCTCCCTCTTCTTCTGGAGGTCGGAGTGGGCCTCGTGGAGCTTCTCCCTGGAAGGACCACAGAAGGAGAACATTGTGCTTCTCATAGATCATGCAGGTTGTTTTTAACCAATGGTATAAGCAGACTGGACAGTACTTACAAGTGCTCCTCCAGCTTTTTCTTCAATAAGGACGACTAAAAAAAGAAAAGGAATAATTTACCAATACATAAAAATGGGTGTTACAGTATATGCTGTACTGGAATGAAATTAAGTGCATGCACAAACAAACTACAAAAACACAAGCCGTCAAGAGTCAAATCATTGGCCAGGTGCACAGATAGTGGGCCGTACTTACGATGGCCTGATTTTGGCAGTGTCGGCCGATGGGGAGGGGGGCAGGCGGAGGGAGAGACAGACAGACAGACAGACAGACAGGGCCAGGCGTTAACGATGAATCACCACAGCAAACATATGGGTTACATATCCCACACAAAGAGCACCCAGAGTAGGAGGAGAGCTGCATTGCAATCCTTGAGGGCCAAGAGCTTTCAGCGAAAAGGCCCACTGTTCAATGTATACAGTGGCAACAGGTTTACTGTGCCAGCTGAAATATATATAAAATTTTCACTAATCATTACCCAGGTTCGTATTAGGTTATACACACCATATGAGAGTATGAAGAAGCACCACTGTGATTATAGGTTGATTTTCAAGGATTGCAAAAGCCTCACAGAACATTTCAGACCTAGATGCTGTGTCTTCACCTACAGTACTTAAGAGACCATGCATCCATGCACATCACTGACTTGAACATGAGCGCAAACCAATAATATGCACAGAGTCCAAAACACGATTTGTGGTTGCATCGTGGGTGGTGCCAACGTCCTTTGATCAGTTTAATATTTTTTCCTAGCATCTCTACCAGCTTGATTTAGAGAACACTGTGGCCAGTGACTAAAGGACTGGGTCTGGGGTGCAGGTCAGCCGGTTCATCCCTCCCCTCCACTCACATCCTCCGTTTTGCTGCCTTGCTCCTGCAGAGCCTTCTGGAGCTCCTCCACCTGGGTTCGCAGCTCCGACATCTGCTGCTGGTTCAACCTGGATGACGAGACAGGCTTGTGAATGTGTGCGTACGTACGTGAGAGACGTGTTGTAGAGAGGATACAAAACGAACAGAAAGGAGCCAGGGAAAAACGTGACGAGTAAAGTCAATGTACAAGGTAGATGGGGAGGGGAGGGGGATTATAGAAGAGGGGGAAAGAAAGCTATCCTGTTGGAAACTGAGGCAGAGGTCATATAATCCTCGTACATCTGCTGCAGGGCAATGTTCATCTATTTCACAGTCTCTCTCTCTCCATTCCTCCCGTTTCTGCTGCTCAAAATGCCTCCCACACCATGGGCTTGTGTGCAACATGCATTCACGTACACAGTCCACCCACATGTCCACATGGCCACAGGCATGTGCTGTAAACACACACACACACAAACCAAGGGACAATCTGGCCTTCTGCTGTACGTCCTCCCATTGCAGCCCCCCCCCACACACACACACACACACACACACACACACACACACACTCTCACTCCAGAGGGTGAGCTGACATTTAAGCTAGAGCACTTCTACCATCAGCCAAATGTGAGAAATCAACAAGCCACAACCAGGTCTTAATGTTCGGGGACACATGCGCTCTCGTGCCCACATGACACGATGTGCTGACCTACAAAAAGAAGAAAAGGCAAACATGATAATTAAACAACAGTACCCCACCATCCTAACAACAACCAGCAGCTGCACTCGTCTCTACAGTACCTGTTCTGGCTTTCCAGTGTGTTCTCGTTCCGCTGGGCTTCCTCCAGCTGGACCTGCGCCTGGGCCAGCCTCTCTCTGTAGGTCACCTCCTGGACGCACAGCATCTTGTTCTCACTCTGCAGACGCACCACCGTCTCCCTGGGGATGAGGAGGCGCACGAAGCGGATGATGAGGAAGAGAGAGAGGAAATATTTGGGGGAAAGCAACAACACAAGAAACTGAGGCTTAATTTATGCTCCGTCGTACAAGCCACAGTGTGTCAAATTGTGGGCATGTGTAGATCCATTTTTGACACGACACCGGCAGGCAAGTGTAAAAAGGTGTAACATGAGAAAAGGAACCAGGAGCAGTGGGAGGTCAAGGTTGGATGGCCAAAAGGCAATAGGTCCGTGTTGTGTTGAGCCCCCACCCCCCCCTTCTCTGGGGCCAAAAACATAGCAGTGCCATTTGTCTCTATTTTCGGAGCCAATTGCGCATTTTCGTTCTAAAAATAATCTGCAGCGCCAGTGCCGTCACATCAAAGCAATTTGTCACACTAGACTACAGAATAAATGAATATATAGGGCAGGAGTGGGTGAGTGATTTCAACGAGATCTTGTGTCTATTATAGGCAACGGATGGTGAAATCTCATTGGTCATGCCTAATGCCACCATGCTGTTTGCCATTGTGTACGTAGAGGCACAAATACACACTGAAGAATTACTAGGCAGACGTACTTGAACTCCGTGGGCATTATCTCTGCCGCTAGACTTCCTGCAGTACCGGAGTTATTGCTTCCTGCGGAGAGGAAAAGAGACAAGTTGTCAGAATGACTGCTGTTGGTCCATTCAGACTGAACTGAGAAGCCAAAGTCAGGAGATGAGAAATCTGCTAAATCACTTCAAAGTTGTGACTAAATGTGGGTTTTTTCTGTCCATAATTGCTGACCTGCTTCACCAAGACATTGCTGTTGGATCTGTGCACACCTCAGTTCATCATTGGTCTCACGAAGTGTCTCTCTCTCAGAGATCAAACGCTGGGAAAACAAAACAGACTTAGATCAGCTTTGACATTTCTATCTTACCGTGTTAAGACATTTAGTAACCAGACCCCATTCCTAGATTTTTATTTTTATTTTTAGCAGAAATTATCTGCGAAAAAAAAAAAAAAAATCTATAGGGTGGGAATTCAGTTGCATTCATTTCTACAGGAAGCTGTCTTTTTCAACCAATCACAACACGGTTTTCATGCCAGGGGAATGTAAAACAGATGAGGACATAACATTAGAAAATGGTGAAAAAACCGTTTTGGGTGGAATTCCCCTTTAAGTAACAGTTCCCACCCAGCGTACTCGCATAGTATCAGCCGGTATTAAAAAAAAAAAAAAGTATATATATAAATAAATAAAATCCATAAATGTCACAAATGCTCAAAACAATTTAACTACTTAAAATTCATGCAGATGTCCAATACTGATGAAGTATAGCTGTTAAGTGCTTGATATTTTGCGACTGTCAGTGAGTCACACATTTGACCAACTCACCTCTTTCTCCTTTTCCAAAGCATTGTGCTTGTCGAGAAGATTCTTGTACTCAAACTGCCACTTCTCTGCTTTCATGGCCTCAACAGAGTGCTTGGTATGAAGGTCGTGTACCTGTGAGTGAAGCCATTTACTACAAGAGTCTCACTGCCTTTCTCAGAGGAGTACGCATAGTCACATACAGTACAGTAAATAAACAGTTGCAATAACTTCAATAATTCAAATGTTTTTCCCCCTCACAATTTTTTATCCCACGATTTTTGTAACCCACTTTCTGTCTTACCACTTACTGGGCGCTACACTCCCTATGCCAACCTGGGGAGGGCAACTGACCTCATGCCTCCGTCCATGCATGAGGAGTCCAAGCTGCTTTTTGGAAGGCACACGTTATTCCAACCAGTTCCTTTCCCTGGCTGGCCAGGGGGGAGTTGGTTTAAATGGGTTTTTTGCGGCTTTCGCCTTTATTTTATTTATAGAGGGACAGACAGTATAGGCTGACAGGAAATGGGGGCGAGAGATGGGGGAGTGACATGCAGTAAAGGCCGTCGGGATCAGGAGTCGAACCCGGCAATGCGCGGCACACTGCCAGGCTCGGACTACCGGGCCAAGGTGCCTGGACCGCTGAGCCACGGCCCACGCCAGCGGGAGGGAGTTTAGAGATCAGGATTACTGCATGGTTTTTGTGAAATAATTCTCCTTCTTTGGATTCCCTCCGTTCCTCCCTCCAGCCAAGAAAAGAACAGACAGACTACTAGAAGCATTGTGCAGCTGCCAATTGTCAAAATAGAGATGAGTGATTATGTACTTTGGCATTGACCGTTAACACTAAAGTTAATTATCTCTTGGGACAGTCTATTGATCCTAGCTTCCACAGAAATCCACTCAAATGTAGCTTGATTGTGAGCTTGTGATTGTGAACATTTCTCCTGGGCAGTCTACTTAATGATCATTCCCACCAAGTTTCATGAAAAATCTAGCAACACTTTTTGCAACTACTATTTTTCTACCCGACAGACCTTGACCTTTGACCCCCAAAACTTCCCAACGATATTTTGTGAACAGATAACGAAACACAATGGGGTGAAAACACAACCCAGATTCAACTCCACCGGCAAAGGTAATAATGCCCACACATGGCTTCACTGTGGTGGCATCAAAAACAGACAACCTACAGTATATTCACTATTCAGTAGGTACCCTAGTCTGTAATAAAGTACAATGACATAATACACATGTCGATGCGATGTACAAAAATGCCCACCTGTCTCTTGTAGGTGTCCAGCTGGCTGCGCACAGCGTTTGCCCTGCGTAGCTCCTCCTCCAGCTCACACGTGCGCTGCATGAACACCGTATTGCGCTCCTCCAGGAGGCGCACTTGCCTGCGCAGGTCTCCCAGGTCCTCCAGCTTACGCTTGTATGTCTCCACCAGCGCCTCCAGCCGGCTCACCCGGTCCGACGAGTGCCTGGAAGGAGAGAGAGAGACCATGGAGAGACATTGACAAGAGGTAGAGCGAGAGAGTGTGGGAGGCGCGTTGCATTTGAC
Source organism: Protomyctophum parallelum (assembly GCF_964188405.1). Lineage (NCBI taxonomy): Eukaryota > Metazoa > Chordata > Actinopteri > Myctophiformes > Myctophidae > Protomyctophum > Protomyctophum parallelum. The sequence continues at coordinate 33,198,390 of NC_139708.1, read as the reverse complement.
GTGGTGGTTAAACAAAACGTCTCCTCCGGGATTTGTCCTCTTCTTAAACAATGAATATTAGCTAAGCTGGGTGTAAGTCAATATCCATACGCAAAATCCAACGTATTAACATGGATCATTGTGACGTATGGCACACAGTTAGTAGTCAGAAATATGGGCTGACACAGTGTACAGTTAAATCCCCAGCTGTTGCTACAGGCATGATGGTAGTTTAGCATTCCCTTGTGGGATGTGATCCATTTATACAAGTGTCTTGGAGCAAGAATGCTGATCCGCTATAAGGCGTTTAACCATTCATTCATTCATGGAACATTCATGATGATGAGTACGGCAGATGTTTCTGATGAGGTTGTGCGCTCAGAAACGTATCATATACATACAGTACACATTACAAGATTTTTAGCATGACAGGTAAAAAGGGAATTGAGATCACTTTTCTCAATATGAGAGGCTGTATGGCAGAGTATGATATAAGAGCAAAATGGCCATTGTGGGAATATGGTTAGTTGGACCAAAGATGGTTAATTTACAAAGATCCGCCATCGAGGCGAAAAGGAACACAAATCCTACAAATGGTCTCCTAAGTGGGCGCCGGTGTCTGACGGCAAATTATGCAAATGTCTGCTGGTGCTAGATCCAGAGTGTGTGTTGCAGGGACAGAGAAAGGTCGATTATAAAGTTGATTTTCACCTGATCTTGTCTCTGAAAAATCTTGTCGTATGTGTGAGAGGGAGAGTGACTGATTTAAGCAGTCACACCTGGCCTGAGTCAAACTAGAACTGGACTCAGAGCTGGGTGTGGCTGCGCACCTGTTGTGCATGGACTTGATCAAGGCACAACAGGTTAAATCAGTCACCTCCACAAACACTCAGTAAAAGGATATTATTGTGTATGATTTTCGGCACATGAAAGGAATAAAAACTGTCAACTCAAGGAAGCTGCCGTGTCTTGTGTCCTTCCTTGCCCTGGGTTGTGACTAGCTTTGTCACAGTATGAAAATGTTAGAAAGATTGTGTGGCTTGTGACGATATTTAGTTCAGTCACCATGGGGCTAAAGAAAGCTTTGCCGTGTTTACGTTCACTCTTCGGTTGGAATGAATAGACTCCAATCTGCTTCAGGTCTCACACAGACACGGGAAGTAAACCAGCGATGGCAAGTAGGACTCACCTGAGGATGTCCATTTCGTCTTTGAGGTTCTGGGCTTCCTGTGCGAGGCTGGTGAGCTCTTCGTTGCGGTGGCGCAGCTCAGATACCTCACGCTCCAGAATGTCCCCTCGTACTCGTGCATCATCTCTGCTGGTGTCCAGTCTGAGGAAACGGAAAATCGGTTTTCACCAGCAAAACAAATAATGAAAAATGCAATCTAGAACAAAAGCCAAATATGTAAAATCTTAAGTAAAAATAAACATACATGTTTCTACTTTCTACACTTAATTTGTGTACTCGTCTCATTCAGTAGTCATTCAGTTGTGAGAACAGACACTTGGAAAAGGGTATAGGCTATTTATTGATTGAAAACTTTATTAACAGGCTTTGGGCCAAGCCTCTAGGTGTAGGCTTGTTGCCATTGTGGTCCCCTGTATAATATCGGTCAGAATTGTATCGGCAGATATGACCTTGCAAATAATCAGAGGTCGGATATCGGTCATAATCGTGCACCCCTACAATCAATGCATTGCAACGACTTCTCCATAAGCTTCTAAATTAATTTCCATGACCAGAAGTAACAACTTTTCAGAAAGACAGCACTGAAAATATACATTGTCCTAGAAAGTCATAGAAAGTGTGCATATACTTATACTCTTAGCGTTTACCCACACTTTATCTACATTTGTATCATGCCTCATGTATTTCCCCATGTAAAAATCTGTATATTACACGCAGTCTGGGGCCCCCCTGTGACTAGTACTGTACAATCTAGGCCAAAAACGTCTATTAATGACCTGTAATTCTCCTCCTGGAGTTGCTCCATCTGGCTCTGAAGCAGCAGGAGCTTCTTGCCCGTGATGGCGGTGGTGCCCTCCTGGGAGTCCGAGCGAGTGAGTCTCTCCTTCAGCGAACGTGTCTCGACCTGCAGGGACGACCTCTCCTCCAGGGCTAGTGACAACTGAGCAGATAAGACAAGAGGAGAGGAAGACAGGGTGAGAAAGGTGTAAACTAAAGCATGTGTAGAGGGGTAGATTTTACAGTTATTTGACGACAAACGCAAACGCAGAGTGGCACAAAATCAAAAAGAGAGAAAGACGAGGCAAGGTGCAGATGAAGAACAGATCCTCAAGGTCGGAAAAAATAAAGTGCCATGGGCTGACGAAGAGGCGCGCACATTTCTTCAGAAGAACACTGAACGTGGTCAGGCGAAAAGGAGCCTCACACGTCCTACAGAAAATGCTGAACGACAAACAGATTACATTCAGAGAAACATACAGCGACAAATTCAGCACTCGGTGCAAGACACATTTAGAAAATACATGCATGAGATGTTTTTTTGCCAGTTCACATGCGCAAATTATCAATGGCCGGTTAGTCAGCTGGTATGCTGTGGTCTCAGGCAGATGGAAAGTTCTCAATGGTGCAGTTGTTAGCATTTCCCTGAGGTCAGGACGATGGGGAGGAACACATACTGTACTGGAGGTCCATTTACAGTAGGACCCCAGATGACACTGGTTAATGTTACAAATGGTTGTAGAACATTCCGTTATGAATGTACTGTAGATGGTTGATGTAGACTGAACTGACTGAGGTGGAGAGATTTAGATGGATAGTTTCAACACTGATGCTTAGAGGATGCAGAGTGAGCTCTGGGATTGCAGATGGCCTTCAATACATGTTGCAGTCACATGTGGGGTTGCAGTTAGGCAAGCTGACGCTGTCATTCATATTATAAAGAGGGTGAGTATACTGTATACTTACCAGCAGGCCATCTCTCCTGTTTGAGTACAGCAATACCCTTCACTGAACTTTAAGGACAGATTGCATGCTTTAGGACCAGTCCAAGTTAATCGCATTACAAAAACACAAATTGCTAGTTTTTGCATGTGCTGCAGGTGAAAGAACAAATAGGTGGGTTGAGACTTCAGAGCAGTATTGACGTTTATTGGTGACTCATGTGACCCCATGCTCCCAAGAGAAATGAGTCAGTTCAATGCCATTGAAATCAGTTCAATGTCATCATGATGTTAGAAAACTGTTTAAAAAAAATCTGCTGGACAAATGGCAGTACAAGAGAAAGAAACGGAGCCAAAACCAGTGGAGCCGAGTTATTCCTTACCAGTGTTGCGGTCTTGCGGACTCTATTTCTTTCTCTTACACAACACACTGTCATAGCAAACAATAACAACCCAATTTCAGCAAAGCTAAGCAATATTATGGGCCAGAGCAGTCAGACACACACATGAACTGCCATGCAGAGCACTAGAGCATAACTAGGCTACGCCTCTAAACTATTTGCAGCACTGGACTGATGTCAAGTGGCTGATGTCATTATTCCCAAAGCATGTTTGACATTCCCTGTGCTTACCTGATGCTCAAGGTCTCGACAGCGCTGGCTCATGTCCTCCTTCTCGCCAGCCTCCTCACTCAGAAAGTAATATTTCCTGGACTGCAGACGTGCAGAAGTGACATGAGAGACAGTGGAGGTGTCACAGCAGGCATAGCAAGGAGGGAGTGAACAGGAGTGAAAGGAAGAGACGGAGAAGAACAAAAGACAGGCGTAAGTGATATGCTGAACGGTGTACACAGAGGGCTACAAAAGCGTTGGGTTGAGAAAAATTACTGGGTGGAAAAATAGAGCAGGTTTCACCTGGTAGTCGAAGTCTGTAGTAGTCTCCGGACTTCCCGGTTCGGAGGAAAGCTCTTTGGTTAAGAGCTGTAATGGCAACACACACACACACGACAACAGGATCACGCGATCAGTGTTACTGTCAGACAATAGGTGATCTATTGCATGTTTATGAGCATAAGCACTGAAGAATATTGTTTGCCAGACACTGAGAGCAGAGACACTAGGACTTGTGCTTATCCGGATACGATTTATTTTGAATAAAACCGTGACTAAAAAGCGTGACAGAGCTCACCTCTTGAATTGCCGTCATGACGACGTGCTGGACGGATTCCTCCAGAGTCATTATCTGCTGGATTTGCTCTGTGGAATAGAAGACAATAGAGAGATGCTACGACTCAGCCAAACCCACATTTACTAGATGGAGATCCACCAGTGAGGCCCTCTTTTCCACATAAACTGCTTGTTGAACAACCCCTTTTTACTGTGTCTGAATATAATTGCATGATATTATGCAATGTAATCAACCATGTTCACAGTACATACAGTATGAAACTTTTCCACAAGTCATATGATTTTAAGGAGGTCGGGAGGTAATCCCTCATCTTTAATCCCACAGATGGCTGCCTCTTGCTGGACAGAGACTTTAAAGGAATTTAAAGTCTCTGTCCATGTCCCATGGTATGGTTTATATCCTCAGAAGAATGTATGTGATGCGTAATTGTTAATATACCATCAAAATCTCTTTAACCATGTTTTGTACGTCTATTTTTGAGAATTGTGAAAAATGTGGAATAATTTAGAACATTTCTAACAACACAAATCTTCTCTTATGGGGTCCGTGGCACAAAAACGTATCAAATGACATTCCTGGGCCAAATACATTATCCAGGGGGTCCTTGACATGACTTAGTTGAGAACCACTGCATTAAAGGCCTGACAGGCCTTGTCCTCTAAGCACCTTGCTTCTTTTCACAGCTGACAGCACAGCCCAGCACCAGCTGGACCAGTTTTCCCAGCTCCGTTACATCTCCCATCTCGCCAATCAGGTTCACGTCTGGTAGGTGCTCATCCGATACCTGGTGACCGAGCACCTATCAGTGACAAGACGAAGAGAGGGAAGACATTTAATAGGACACTGGGTGCCGGGACTAGATTGAAAGCAGTCAGTAAAATGGAAAGGAATAGGGGGAGTGTCAGTGAGGGAAATTTCCAACAGCAGAAATATGATATATTCTTACATCATGGTAGTACTCCAGCATGCTCTGAAGAATCTTCTTCAAGTTGCTCACCTGAAATTAGTCATGTCCATTAGTACATACTACAGTACGTAACATTTTCACCAGGTTGCTGCAAAAGTAAAGCCCAACATAAGCCTAAGCCCTATAGACTTCGTCATAGTACAAATAGAAAAAAAGTCTATTCTACAAGCTCAGAGATTTGCCATAAAAACAATTACTTTTCTTTTTTTTTAATCTTTTGAATATTTGACCAAAATAGGGACACCAGGGCTCCATCTCACCTAAAGAAATTCTGTAACGCTGTTTGGTCTTGTGGCCATAAGGACTCTGTTGTTGTTACCATTCTAAGTGCCCTTATTTTATTATACTGTATTTATATATGTATGTATTGTATGTTTTGGTTTTGTTTTTTGTTTGTTTTTCATTTTAAGTAATTGTATTGTCTGTATTATGTATTGTTTTGTTGTATTGTCCGTTTGTCAAAAAAAAGAAATGCAATAAATATATTGTTAAAAAAAAAGAAAATCTGTAACAGTTTCTTTTTGTAGGTAGTCTGCACATGTTATCATGTACTGTACATACTGTAGAGTACATGTTATCGTGTACTGTACATGGTGTATATACTGTAGAGTACAAGTGCATTGAGTACACGGCCCATGTATATCTGTAGTGTTTTTGTTGGTTTCGGGATGGTGTGTCCTTTGTGTTAAGGCAGAGAGAGCCAGAGCAGAAGTATTATTATGAACACAATAAAGTTGAACTTGTATTGTCTAAGCTAACGGGGAACAAAACAACTAGTCATTAGCTGTGATGGTTACTCTACCCCGTCATATCCCATCCTACCATTTCACAAATTACCTTGAGGCGCCAGTTGGCCCCACTCTCCTCCTTGATCATGCCCAGCCATGTCTTATTAAACCAGGAGGGGTCTCTGTTAATGAGAGAACAGGAAACGGCATTGATGAAGAGGATGACCCACCATCTCTGGACATCTACAGTAGATCATATACAGCAGTTTGCTTCCATTCCACTGAGCCCAGGGGCATTTCTTTAGGACAGGTCATCATTACCATTATGGCACACATGAGATTGGTAGGAACACACTCAAACATGAAGAACGCTCTACTCCAAACTAAACTGACCTTCAGATAAATAACCTTCAAAACCAGCTGTGTCAATTCTCATTCAGATATGTGTACTGAGACAAAATAAATATAAATAAAACATAATAAATAATATTAATAATAATATAAATACAAATAAAATAAAAACACCACCACGGTGTAGTCATCGGCTAGGACATACAGTAAGTCAGTAAGATATGGATATTTGCATAACATGGTATCCATTTATACAAATTCACCTATAGCGGTTCAAGGCTTTAACACATTCAAATGTTAGGATTGTAAATGCAAATCACACAAATCCTTCGTGAATCAATTTTAAATCTTTCAGACTTTTTGTTTTGCATAGATAATACTATTGTGTAATTCATACTTCCAAATCCCATAGATATAGATAACCAATTACAGCAAACATACTTTGTATGGTTAGTGTAACTGTTCATTGAAGTTGACTTTGTGATACAATAATGAACTTCTTCTTAACAGACATAATTGTTCTCTTACATTCTGTGTAGAACATGTGCAACAGCCACTCCACTGGTTAGATCATACTTGCTGGTACAGGAAGGCACCTGGAACGTTTGCAGCTGGAGAGATGGAATAAGATCAAAGGAATACAAGACTTGAACCTCATAGGCCTAGAATACAGTTATAGTACATGACACATTAGTTTAGTTGTACACTGCAACCATAAGTGCACTGCCAGAAAGTACACTCATGAACCAAGAACAAGTGTTTTACTGTTTATATGCAACAAGTAGTCCTTCAAGGATTGCCGTGAATATAGGAATTAGTTTTACAAAAAGGTTTAAAGCTAAAAACATAGAGCTTTAATCAAAAGGTGATTATACGCATGGAGTAGAGAAAGCACATAATCCTAAAGTTAGAAGTTAACATAAGTCAATTGAAGGGCTTTGGACAAAATCTCTTTAAATCTTCTTAATGACTAAACAGTTTCTAAGCAGTCAAAGATATGGATAATTGGATACATTTTATATGAACATATATTAGATGGCATGTATTTTTCAGAGGCTGCAATAATTGTAATCTGCAAATTGTGCATAATAATACGCATTGAACAGAACGTCCAGTCAGAGAAGTTTACAAACGGTCTGTGTTCTGTTACGTCATCATTTCAGTGATTGCAAACAGGTGGATTGATCGTCTGAACTCCATCGAGGTATGTCGGACAAACTAATAACTATTGCAGCAGCAGCATAATAAGTAATAATTGCATTAGAAGTCACTCTACTTGAACGGAACTGTGTTATGTCTGTATGTTGACACATAACTTTTGGTAGATAAGAAAAACAAACTGAAGAAAATAAAACTTAATGCACTATTGGCGAACTGTACAACCCGGGCTTAATGACAGTCGACTTCACACGCAACTAGTCAACAAGTTACAGGTGTATATTAAATATTTTAAGTTATCTGGTTATTTAATGCATGTTAACACATTATACTATGGTATTTTCCCCCCACCATCTCTGTTGACATCTGCAGTCACTATTAGCCATAGCTTTGCTAGCTTATAGCCACGTCAAACTTACCCAGTTTAGCAGTGAGTCGCATAGCTCTGCTTTGTCCAAACTCATCTTGTTTTGTCCGCTTATAACCAGCGGCTTGCAGACTGGAGAGATGGATTCCAATCTCAAGCCTTTTGGACAATATTTTGTTGAGCCTCCTAGACTTTGTTTCCACGTCAGACTGTACTATGGCCGCCTCCTGTAATTTTTGGTCCTTGACTTATTTGCTTTTGAACTGTCCGTGCGAGTTTCCGTAGAGCGTTGGCATGGCAACGGATTAGTTGGGACACAAGTCTGTCTGCTGCTTTTCTGGTCATCTGTGTTATTCAGTCATCAGTACAAAGAAGAAAAACATGATGAAAACTTTCCTTTTTGAAGGAAAGGACATTGAGAAACACTTGTGGAGATGGAAAACAGACTTTCAGCAGGCTAAATCTAATGAAAACTAAGTAAAGAACACAATGCTATTAAGACTTATTGAACCCATATTGTTCATGTTGTGTTGTGTACAACTGAAAACTAAGACAAAGACATGAATTACACTTACATTGAGTAAATACAGAAATGAGGATAATAGACATGTATAAATCACTCACAAAATCCATGTCAACTGGAATTCTTACTTTGTATAATTTCCCCTTTTTAATGGCAGGACAGTGATTGTCTCCACCAGGCCGAAGGCATGTGGGGAGAGTATGTTTTGCACTCCGTCCGTCCGTTTGTGTGTCCGTCCGTTTGTGTGTCCGTCCGTGTGTCCGTGAACAGCTAATCTCGGCCACCGTTAACCCGGTCGATGCCATATTTTGCACACACACTCCCTGGATGCCAACGATGAACCTCTGCCCCAAACTTTCCAGAACGGCCTGTTATAGCGCCACCAGGAGGCCGCTTTGTGCAAAACAACCCGGTCGATGCCAAATTTTGCACACACACTCCCTGGATGCCAACGATGAACCTCTGCCCCAAACTTTCCAGAACGGCCTGTTATAGCGCCACCAGGAGGCCGCTTTGTGCAAAACACGTTTTTGCACAGTACACCTACAGATTTTGTCCAAACATCACGCAAATTGGTACACAGTCTCTCTAGAGCCATTCAACGAAACGGGTCTTTCAGATTTATCAGACTCCATCCTGATTGGTTAAGATTGGCTTCCAAAGTTCACAGGAGTGCTCAGTTTCAAACAAAATGCTGCAAATCATGAACACATCGCGTGATTTCCGTGAAATTGTGCACCCACATTCCCACTAGGCCGAGGACGAAATGCCACATGAACAATTTCAACTCAGCCTCAAGGTGGCGCTATAACTGGCCGAAAAGTGTTTTTACCTCTAACTGCACGGATCTGTGGATAACCTGGTGGAGACCTGTGCCCGGAAGGGCACTTTTTCACATGTGTTTTTGTTTTGGCATCGATATTTCACATTTTAGATCACCACTAGATGGCTCTAGTTGACAAATAGCCAGTATTGTATAGCCTCAGATAGCCTACAGCCCCAGCAGACCTACATGGCATCAGGTCAGGGTGTGGGATGCCCTCAAATCTCATGGAGGTACTCACTCGTGCAGTAAGATAAATGGAATCAATTTAAATGACTTTTAAATATTTATTGATCATTATGAGATATACTTTATTAGTCTCCCGAGGAAGAAATTTGTCTTAGACAAAGGGCCCGCATAAGCATAGCCCTAGTCCATGTCGCCACAGTGCAGCGCCAAATAGGCTGATTATGCTGTTCAATAAAGACAACCAAATATTTATTTCAAGGGTAGCCTAGTAGGCTATAGAACCGGGTTCTATTACACTCTGTGCAAGGCTGCACGTCTCCACTATTATTAACGTGCCTACTCTCACACAGCCGCACAAACACGCCCACATGCACACGCACACACGCACGCACACACACACAGTCTCTCACACACACACACACACACACAGAGTTCCTTGGTAATCTGCACACGTCTCTCCCCTGCTTTCAGTCTCTCTCACAATTCAAATAAAATGTTATCCTTCCACCCACTTCTTGTTTGATCTGGCCAGTACAACAAGTAAACCTGCCCGGCATGCCTGCCTGCCGGTGGTGTTCCTTCCACCATGGTTCTGTGTTCCTCCTTCCACCATGGTTCCTGTGCTTTCTGAACACCTTATTGAACTGTCTTACTGAGCTGTCTTGCTTACTTATAGCACTGCCTTACCTGTGGCGTTCTCCGTATTTGTCTGTTAGGTGTTGCCAATGCAACATGCGTGTTTGCCCATGCCTCTCCCTGTGGTTGTTATTGCACAGGTTGGAACACATACACTGTCGTTTAACAGTCGATCTTAGTCCGTGATTGTTTATGTTCCTTGTGTGTGGACGTTATAAATTCTTACTGTTGACTGTCAACTGTTAGCTTATTGATCTCACACCACCACCTCTCTCTCCCATATAGACTCAACGCAGCACTTGGATTCACCTTGTTGAGTGACGTCCACTGGAGGGCCTTTCATTGTCCATGTAAGCTTTTTCTACTAGGTAAAATGTCCCTTGCATGTCCCTTCCATATTATGAGAACGAGATGTCCCTAAAGCCTAATTGTAAGTGTTATAAAGCAGGATCCAAATACAGGAAAGACTAGGCAGGGAGTGTCGTGGGGTCATTCACAACAGTCTGCACCCAAGCACAGCAAAGAGCAGGCATGAGTTGAGGAGACAGACCAGGCAGAACAGAATACAGGAACAGACATATATACAGTAACACTCTACAGAATAGAATACAGGAACAGGCATAGTACAAGCAGGATAACAACGGAATCTACCGAATAGAATACAGGAACATCCATAGTAGAGGCTAGAAAACAACTATTAATCTCCAGACTAGAACTCAACAAGAACAGCTATAATACAGGCAGAAAAACAACTATGGATGAATGAATAGAATACACAGCCTATAGGAACGGGCATTGTACAGGCGGGATAACAACTATAAATCTACAGAATAGAATACACAGCCTAGGAACAGGCATTGTACAGGCGGCATAACAACTATAAATCTACAGAAGAATAGAATCCAAGAACAGGCATAGTACTGGAGTACAGGAGTACACTAACATAAACAGACAATCGGGCAACATGGCAAGAGGGCAGGGAAGGGCTTATATACACATGCACACAGGCTAACGGAACACATGTGAACACAATGCACAATCGACACAGGTGTAATGCCAATGTATGCTCCGTTGTACGGCGGTGTCATGCACCGGATATAGCTGATCTACAAGCTCACAACACGTCGCAGATGTGACTATCTCATTGTTCCTTGGTTGGTTGATTTGATTGAATCTTGATATTTGATGTTGATTCTACATTATTTATTCCCACACTGGTAATAACATAACATTATATACAAACAATGTAAGTAGTAACACTTAGGGTATGATTGCATTTCCTGCTTTTTGTTCCCTCCAATTTATTATAATTTTTACTGTCTTAATGGATTTTTATTTGTCTCATATCCAACTTTATTTATATGCCAATGCTTTGGCACTATGAAAAAGTAACTGCCAATAAATAATAATAATGAATTGAATTGAAGAGAGAGAGGGTGGCAGAGAGAGAGCAATGGGGAGGTCTCAGCTTAGGTAGCCCTGCATTTGATTATGAGACCTGAGAGGAAGTGAGGTTCATAACCGGAGAGGGGGGGGTGTCATTACAGTTGGGGTTGGGGGGGTCAGTGGAGTGGTTAGTCACCCGCTGAGGGAAGGTTTATGTGACTAACACTGGAGTGGCTGGGAGGTGTGGCCCGGCTTTTGGCCGGGCCCTGCGATGAGGTTGGCTATTTTTGGCCTGCTCCTCTTCCTCCACGCTAATTCCTCTTTTCACCCGTTCTCTCTTTCCTTGTTGACCAGATGTGTTTCCTTCCTCCTGAAAGTCCAAAAAGCAGTAGTTCTCCTCTTTTCCGAGGCCGCACTGACGCACTTGCATCGCTCTGGGGAACTGGAGAGAAGGGTGGAAGGTGGGAGGGCCAACAGCTAAGATTGAGTAATTATTCCTTTTAACTTCCTCGCCTGGAAAGAAATTGGGGATAGTTCCTTTTTTTTTACTTGATGTTGAAAACCTCAAATAGTGGCTCATAAAGAACTAATCACCTATGTCATACTACATCAAACATTTAAGGTCACATATACTTCCGTTCTTATCTAATCATATCATATCTAATATTAAATGATTTATATGTACATAGCACAAAATATAAATGCACCATAGCCGATATCGAGGTTTGACATTTCTTATCCTAGAACTTGACACAAAGTCCTCACTTGCTGAATCTCGTGTCAGAACTTATCTGGCAGGACTTCAGTCAAACATTAAATAAGAACAACGTGAAGGCCTTCTAAAGCTGTAAAAAAACGCCTACATGGGAATGAGGGCTGTGGTTTATAGGAACAAAGACACGCTGCACCTTTAAGTAAAAGAATGCCAACAATCTGCTGCTGTGCCCAGGCATTTGGTGTTGGAATCTGATGGAATGTTGGCAGAGGTTTATTCCCTACGGCTTTCCCAGGTGTTACAAAGGCAGGAAAACAACCTAAATCTGGAATACACTGTGGGGCTTGTGAATACAAGAGAGGGGGGCAGTTTATGAAGAATGCACAGAAGGTTAATCACAACGGCCATTTCTAGACATTAGATCATCCACAGGGACACACGTGGATACAGAGAAAAACACAGAGGGGATAAGACAACACTGGGGCATGCCGGTATCTGACCGGATAGTGCGTCAACCACATAATCACAAAGTCCCCGGTTTGATTCTGGCTGGAGACCTGTGTTGCATGTACTTCTCCCTCTGTGGCCTTTGTTTCCTGGCTCTTTATTGTCCTGTATTAAAAGGAGGGGGGAAAAAAGGGAAAAACAAACAAAACGACTGAGATTTAAGACTCTTTCATGCTTATCAGCACACTCCTCCCTCACCACCTATAACCACACATTTATGTGTTTGGCATTGGCAGGCACTCGATAACCTCGCCTATGAAACTGGGAAAGGGAGTGTTTATCACAAAGTGCATGCACATGAACAACTACAGATGGCAGGGCCAAACTGGTTGCTGAGACATAGAAAAGGGCTTTTTAAGCTGTTAAGACTCTTACGGATCCATTTGGGTCCATTTTTGAGGGGCCCTGTACAGCGTTTAGTGTGTACACAAACTATCCTACACAAACATTAAATTCCCATTGACACTGAATGGACAATTTTACGTCATAGTGTACATTTTACGTCACCTAGTGTAGGTGAGGACGCAAATTCTGATTGGCCGGAATGAGATGATGTATGATGCTGTACGATGATAAGAGTGCTTAGTGTGTACTGTATACATCAGGGTGGTTCAGTGGTCTCAGAACACCACTGGTGACTCAGTGATTAGTCAGTGTTACGTCTAGGACACTTCAATACAGTGAAGCTTTGCCACGGTTATGTAATAATAATGCATGAGCTGGTGATCGAACTTATCGATCTAAGTATCCACACATGACTCATGACAGCAGCACTGTAACACAGGCTGTTCTGTTTTTTTCAGGCGTGACCATGGGCTTGACCCACAGAAGCACCAAACCACCCCAAATGCCCCCGGAACAGGCGAGGCAGAAGGAGGAGGGCTACTATGCGATCAGCTGTGCTGAGTGGGCAGTGACAGCGGATCAACCTACCACAGTCGCGGCATCTGTACACAAAGAAAACAGGTGTGCTTCGTCTGGTTTTTACTCTCACTGCGAATGAAAAAAGGGGATTGGTTTCAGTGTTACATACTGAAGTGATCCTCTCTGACTGTCTTCTCCCAATCTGTCAGTTCAGTTCAATTAATTTGAATTCATCTCAACTTCTTCAACTACTGTATTGCCGCATCACAGGTTTTACAGCATGTGAAATTCTTTTTCATACAAGCTCTCATCATTTGCACTAGTTTTCATAAAAGGGAAGAACAATAGCGATAGAAAGAATGAACAAAGAAAACAGATCAGAATATTCCTGATATGATTAGAGTAAAAGATATACAGTACATGGCATGCATTCAGTACACACGGTACATGGATAGAAGAAAATGTAATGAGGCAGTTAGCGTAGCAGCAGATAGTAACTGATATCTACACAGTACAGTACAAGCAGGCGCAGCGGTAGAATACCAACAACTATAGAACCTATAGAGCTGTGTGCATATACTGTAGTTTCACATGTAGGTGAGATATCATACTGTGTCAGAGTAAGCTTACTGACAGTCGAGCAGTCTATTCTCTATGCATTATTGGCAGTTTGGCACGATATTGCAGCTGCATCCAGCTACAAAGACAAACAATCAAACGGCACAACAAAAAACAAGTAGAAAGCTATCTCTCTCTCTCTCTCTCTACCCCCCCCCCCCCCCCCCCAGAGGCAGCACATGGCTAGCGGGGTGAGTCATTTCAGCCTAGTAGCAAGTGCCTCGTCCTGGGAGAGTCCCCCCATGTGTCCTTGTGATTACGGCCAAAGCCCCAGAGGGCATCAGGTGCACTGCCACTTAAGGCAACGTGAGCCCATGGTATCCATTGTCTCCAGGCTCACAATGAAAAACGAGCACATGCCAAGCACACTTGAAAGATGATACAAACACCTCGAGAGATGAAAAGGCGCTTCTTCTTTTTTCTGGAACTTGAACTGTATCAGAACCAAGAGGCAGCTGTTTCTGGCCTAGTTCCATCGCGTTTTCGTTGCTGTTGCGCTTTCGTTGTCATATGACACACTGGTGTGCTGTGTGGTTTGCAGTGCATCTAATAATGGGGATATTGAATTGATGTTGGTTCTAACAGACTTTAGGACCCTGCCACCTGGGCCGGGCAAAGTGTGTGCATTGTGAATATGGAGCTGGTACTAACTGACATGGTCACCGTCTGATAGATACCATCAGAACCTAACCAGTAGTAGTAGCAACCATGGTGGCAAATGTCACTCACACTATGCTGACAGGATGATGATTATAGCTGAGCATTGTACAAATACAACCTACTGTATGGGCACTTGGCCAATATTGATGATATTAGTATACTATTAATTAATGTTCATGTCAAATCCCCTTGATTAATGGAAACTTCTGGTTTGTTTAATCAGTCAGGCATCCCAATTTTAGGGGGGAAATTTGATGACAGCACATCTACAACGTGTTGTGAGCTTGTAGATGGGCTATTTTCGGTGTAAAGGGGGAGAGCAGACCAAGTACAGAGCCAAACCCGCTCATCTAAGTACTAGTTTACTACGCATAGAGCGTTTAATGTAGAGACAAAAAAACAACAGGTTCTTGTTTGTTTATGTTATTTGTATGAAGGGCGCAGATGATAACCCTGTCATCGGTTACAAATAACACATCTTAACGTCTACCTAAATGGAGCTGGAGTGCACTGTTATTTAGGTATTATAAATGCAATAATTGCAGAGTACGACTAATGACAGGCTAGGCAGTTCTCTACTTAAGCCTGTTCTCGCTAGCACGTGTTCACAAACTAGCAAACACACTTCACATGCACACATTTGAACCGAACAATAGAACCGCATGCACTCCACCTCGCAGAGATAGGTTTGTCGTAATCTCCCTGCGCTCCACCTTAGCACTCCACAGGTCATTTACCCCAGTTATTGTGGCTTCTGGAAGCATTACTGTAGGCAAGGTAGTAGCGATGCAGTAGGCGTATTTTGGAAGGGTGTGTGTGTGTGTGTGTGTGTGTGTGTGTGTGTGTGTGTGTGTGTGTGTGTGTGTGTGTGTGTGTGTGTGTGTGTGTGTGTGTGTGTGTGTGTGTGTGTGTGTGTGTGTGTGTGTGTGTGTGTGTGTGTGTGTGTGTGTGTGTGTGTGTGTGTGTGTGTGTGCATGACTGGACGTGCAAGCACAATGAGGTGGTGTTCTACCAGTAAAGTAAGACAGTCCGCTCCATCAAAATCAATAATGCAGAGAAAGTGGGAAATGATTAGCAGTATGTGTAACCATCTACGACATCTAGCATGGAGTCATCAACTGTGTGCGTGCGTGTGCGCACACGCGCGTGCGTGCACATCGGTCATTCAATTCTACCAGTCAATGATGGGAGTGAACTCAACGGTCCGTCTTGACTGTTTGTGAGGGCGTGAGATGAGATTTAACGAATGATTACCAACGACGGTCAAAATAATACAAGAAATAGCCACACCTACACCCTTGCACAACTTCCCTATTCTTCTGGTATACCCACGCTTTCAGCAAACACACCCAAATGAACCCTTTTACCTTCATCTCTGTCTCTCTTCATCTCTCAC
This sequence comes from Protomyctophum parallelum, assembly GCF_964188405.1. Lineage (NCBI taxonomy): Eukaryota > Metazoa > Chordata > Actinopteri > Myctophiformes > Myctophidae > Protomyctophum > Protomyctophum parallelum. The sequence goes on along the minus strand of NC_139708.1, from coordinate 33,182,428 downwards.
TCTCTCAGTCTGTCTGCCTACCCTCTCTCTCTCTCTCTCTCTCTCTCTCTCTCTCTCTCTCTCTCTCTCTCTCTCTCTCTCTCTCTCTCTCTCTCTCTCTCTCTCTCTCTCTCTCTCTCTCTCTCTCTCTCTCTCTCTCTCTCTCTCTCTCTCTCTCTCTCTCTCTCTCTCTGTGTGTCTCTCTCTGTCTTTGCAGCCAGCCTAACATAATTGATGCCCTTCCCTAACGACCTTTAATTATACAGTGAGGGCAGGGTGCCTGCAGCTTGTCAACAAGTGTGGCCTGGGTGAAGCCACGGCCCTTCACCAGGAGTGACACTCCACCTGACTCAGCAGCACAGAGGCCCCTGTTTACTGGAGCTGCTGTCCACCGCAATCAACACGCCTGCATCTGGCCTCACTGTAATTCCACTGAGGCACAGCAAGCACTTCTAACCCTGTCACTGCCGGTGAAGGCATATACAGTAGGAACAGAGGATAGATGCAAGGATGGTGGGTGGAGGGTAAGCATCCCCACCACATGTACAGTATATGCGGCACGCGCATGCATGCACGGAAGCGCATGCACGCACGCACATCACACACACACACGCACATCACACACACACACACACACACCCACCACCACCCCTTATTTTTGACAATAGAAATCTGTCATGCATGAGTATCAACAAACAAGACGGACACATTAAAACTTTGACTACAAGCACTTGCTCGCATGCAACATGCACACCCACGCATGTACTGTGTACACATGATAGTGTTTGTACATGGCTAGAGCCATAGTATTATTCATCCTGCCCAGTAAATTCTCCGTCCGTCATGTAACATTTTCTTCGCCTTCATTTGGGTGCCTATTTGAATGAAACTTGGTACTTGGTACTATGGAGATTCAATGCTAACATAGCTGCACTAAGTTTACATTTCAGCATTCTGTTCCCAAGGTCATTGGTACCATAGTTGATGGATGTGTGACACACCTGCATGCAGTGCTTTCGTTATTGTGTTGTAATATGGGGAAAGATGTCCTGTATGACAAAATTCCATTCCCCCAGCATACTGTAAAAGTCATACATCACATCAACATCAGCATACTGTAGGTAGTTTGTAGTATAGGTAGCTTTCATTTTGCAGTTTGAACAGTACGATACACATTACACACCCTCTGACAATGGTGACATATTGCACAATGCCAATTAATGACCAACATCCGTGGTATTGAGGTGATATAAAGTATTGCACAACACTCATGATCAACATCCTACCTGTTAGTATTGAGAAACTTTAGTTTCAGTAATAGTTTTTTCCGTAAAAACAAATGTTCCGTAAGTAGACATACAACAAAACATACAATATATACAATATACATGATATAAAATGAAATCCAGTCTACGTGTTTTGTATCAATCCAATACATGGTTACTGTATTTAGAACCTCCCAAAAAGTAATGACTCAAAGCCTTTTAGAGTCCAAACATGTCCTACGAATCCATCAAATTAAATTTATAATTAATGTTTATAATAGTACCACAGACGAAAAACTGTCTAAGTCCAAATTTCATTCTGACCCCTTCCACGAACCCTTGAACCCTTGTCCTGAACCCTTCTCTATCATTTATACATTATGGATCAATAGTGTGGACTTGGACTGTTTTTCGTCTGTGGCATTCATTATTGTTCAGCCTGCTCTTGGGAACCATGCATCTTGTACCAGAAGGTAAGATCTAGAATTCTGGGTGAAGAATGTGATTTGTGGTCAGACACTGTCTTCTGTGCCTGTCTGATAATAGACTGCTCGTAGATTGTTTGGACTAGAGGAACGAGTGTTTTCTTTTTAACACCCATAATTTTCACAGCAGTCTGCACCAGACGAGCAATCTGTGATTTTGAGTGTAAATATTTGCGTTCTTTACCTGTTTGTGTTTGAGTGTGCATGTGTGTGCACACGTCAATGTATGTTGTATAGGGATCATGGATCTGATTAATCGATTCATCGTTAATAGGATGAAAATAGTTTTTCTTTTCTTTATTATTACTAGACCGGAGCCCGGCTGTAGAGCACAGAGTCTGTAACGATGAAAGTTGGAGATCCATGCCCCACCCGACTAAGCAATACCCGTTGTACCCGTGTAGTACCATCCATCTGTCTGTGTCCCTTTTATATGCCCATATATGGAGATTTCTGGATCTGTCTCTCTGTGTCCCTTTATTCCTGTGTTCCTGAGTTCTGTGTCAGGCATGCCCAAATATGGAGTCTTGCATGTCAGAACAGGCCAGCTCCATATATGGATCCTGAGCAGAGGCCCTGTCCAAAGCCCGGGCAGAGGCCTTTTGTGGCGGTTCTGGACAACCGACTCGACACCGGGCACTGCACTGTGGAACGCGTGTCGAATTTGAAGTCGGTGGGGCGAACGGTTCTCGAGAGCACAGAGTCGGTAACGATGTTATGGTAGTGATGGTAATGGTATCTGTTATCATCAAATTTGGCCTGATTGAGGCAACTTTTATGTGGATGGGAAATCCCACAATTGATTGTTTATGGTTTATAAAATAAATAAATGGCTACCAACTATGTTCCCCCACATTTTGGTGGTACATGGCTGCTTTCCCGCACTTGTTGCTCAGCCTTTAGTACTTCATCACTGTCAGCAGTTCTGTCCTGTCCATCAGACAGATATATTCAGACAACCACGTCTATTGACTGCACCAATCCAGACCCAGGTGAGCCACTGGCCCCTCGGCTTCTAAACACCACCGCGACAGCCGGCCTCCACTGATTGACACGCTCTATGTGACACTGATGACTGACAGGCTGAAAGCTGCTGACCACACATGTTGTCTCATCCACTTAAAACCTTTTGTTGTGGCAGTGTTCTCACTGCTGGGGGTGGTTTCCCCAGTCCTCGATGTAAACTCATGTTCTCCGTTTGTCGACTCTCTGAACTCCATTATTAAGCCCCGGCTGGTGATTGATAAGGCGAGTGTAAAACTGCAGAACATGACCCCATAAGATCTGAAAGCCTTTGAAGTGGCATGGGGCTATCACACAGAGCGGTAAAGTAAACACCCAGCGAAGGCACGCGGGAGTCACCGCTGGCTTGCACAGAGAGATGTATAGTCAAAGAAAAAGCGATATCACCTGTGGTTAGTGAGATAATTACAGGGACGGTGTGCTGGCTCAGTTCAGTTTGAGAGGTGCTTGAAAAGGGAGTTGTCAGGGGAGGATTAGAGCCCTGTTGAAACGATAACTCCTGTGACCTTTCAACTGTCATTGCAGGGTCATTCAGAGTACCCCCCCATCGCAGTACTGAGAGTTCACAGAGAGAGCTCTCCATTACCGCAGAGCGTGATGATCTCACCTTCACTCCCAGCATTTAATCACTCACCGTTATTGTCTGTCGGACGGACTCTCAGGTCTTCACTCATCAGTGGAAAATACAGGTTCTGTGGTGCACAATGGATCTGTGTAGAATGCAAGTCATTTATATTTCTATACTATGTTGTTAATATACCAATCTCATCAATCAATGAAAGCAAAACACATCACTGAAAATGAGATATCGTTGCCGTTTGGCACTGCAGAAACCGTCTATCTCTGTATTTCACCTTTTTAAGTGGAACATTAATGCCCTTCTACTTTGTCAGCAATGCTGCGCGATGTTGTGAGCTTATGTTGATCAGCTATTTTTGCATTTGTTTTTTAAATGTTTAAAAGTTAATGTGAAAGTGGTGTCTGGGTTTTATTAATATTGAACCAACGGAAAGTTTTAACATGAGCTTGTGAGTAAATAAAATACTGTTGGCCCAGAAATGGCTGCTACAGACGGGGCCAAATAAAACAGCATCTGAAAAGTAGCTTTAAAAAGTGTGGCCCATTATAATCTCTTTAGGAAACATAAAACTAAGCGGTTCTTTTCTATTGATCTGTTAATCCCTTTTAGATTAACAGTGAATTAATTTGGCAGCTGGCAAATCCCAACCCTACATGTATAAATCAGTGGAAGTAAAAAGACTGTTTGTGATGCAGAACAAAGGCTTATCTGTTTCACAAACGACTACTCTATCTGTTCATGTCCTCCCCCGCATCGCTAACAAACTTTCAAACGGCTGCCCCACATAATTAGTCCCGTTCGCCCGATTGCCCCCACAGAGAGGGATGAAACGATCCCACAGACAAACATTAACCCAGAGCCTGACCGAACAGCCTGTCAGAAAGATGAACGGCTCAGACCAGGGGAGAGAGGGAGGGAGGGAAGGAGAGAGAGAAAGAGACCGAGAGAGATAGGGAGGGAGAAAGAGAGAGAGAGAGGGAGAAAAACAGCATTCCATTTCCCGTAAAGCAGGAGGGAGGAGGGGGATTTTGGGAAGTCCAGTGAGTCATCACTTTTTCTTTTCTACCGGCCCACCCCCCAGGTCACAGAGCGGAGCTTGAATGCCTCCACTCGAGTTTGCCCCGTCATGTTTTCAATGGGCCGTATTGAATTCTGACAAGCACCTCGCATTAAACGTTGCCGCGCTGCACTACTGGAGAATGCAGCTGTCTAACACGGCTGTCACCAACATGTAAACTCTCTTTGTTGGAGCAGGCGGCTCTTTTACTTTGAAACTGGAGGAGATAAGATATTATGGCTGCCAGCGTGGAAAAAAACGTAACATGTTTTGACTCGACCTCCTGCCGGACCAAACTATTGTTGTTTGTCACTCAAACGTCTTCGTGTGACGTGATGGATCAAGTGTGACTTTCAAGTGATCCGGTCAAGTTGGGCGGTCGGTCCCATGAGTCTCAACCCCCCATAAAAACGTACAATGCGTTAATTTGAACTTGTGTCACAATAGCATTGGTGACGAGAGCCTGTAAAAGCCATGACATTGCTCAGAATATAGAAGCGTTTACAGACGTTTTCGGTGGGGAACCAACCACATAATGGAAAGTGCTTAAATTCTCAAGAAGGAAAAACCACAAATCTTTATTGCCCCCCTTTCTTGTCCTATTTTTGCCGTCGGTGCTTTTGTCCAACCACTCATTCAACCTTAAAGCGTCCCATTTCACTAACTTATTGTATACATCATTTTGTGGTCAGGTACTCTCTCCCCCAAGGGGGCCCCTTATATGCACCCTCTCAGCCCTCCCATTAGGGGCCCTTAACCCCGCAGGGGCCAAGCACCTCTCTCCACTGTGCAGCGCTAAGTTACGCATGCAGGGTATTTATCGCTCTTTAATCACAGACTCCGCAGAGGGTGATGTCATCGGCCGCAGCACACTAACATACAACAGAAAGCGCTGCCGTCCCACTCTCCCCTCTGTCCGACCACACTGACCTCACATGATTGATAGGTCTCCGTCTCACTGGGTCCTTTGTGCCCACTGTGGCCGGCGCGGCATGTGGCACATGAGGCCACGCCGCTGCTCGCTGCTGCCGCTGCCGCTGATGAGTAAGGGTGAGTAATGACAACAATCGTAGAAACGGCCCTGTTTCCCAAGGCGGCTTGTGCACATTAAACTGTCTCAGGGCAGTTGATATAAGGCAGTGTGTGCTCTCTGCAGATGCACCGTGCACGCACATCGACTGCCTCAGATGTGGCCGTCGGAGGTGTGGTGGTGTGAATTTGTGTTTGTCTTGCTTTCTGTGTGAATCGTTGCCTGTGTGTGCGTGCGTGCGTGCGTGTGTTGGACAGGCCTACAGACCTCATCTGAATCACAGCAGTAGCCAGTAATGATAGATAGATAGATAGATAGATAGATGTAGCCTTAGCTGAGTGGGTAGAGAGGTTGTCTGTGACTCTGAAGGCCAGTTCCACTCTCAGCTCATCCAGTACTGTGTTCATGAGCAAGGCACGTTCAGAGCCATCAGCTGGGTGAAACTGTAAGAGAAATGTTCCCCTCCCCCGCGAGCCAGAAAAATACTTTGCTGTAGTAATAAATCATTGCCATGATGACATTGGTGTGTTGGACATCAAGGTTGAAGGTCATGTGTTGGTTTCATTGTGCCAAGTAGGCGCAGTGTCTCCGTGTTGCCTGTCAGCCTCCATTCGTGGGGTTGCCAGTCGCTGTCGTGAGGCGTTTGTCCGTCATAGCGCACAGACACACATTGTATTCCAAACAATAGCTGTCATGATGCCCCTGGTGTACGCCCCCCCCCCAATCTTACTGACAATACACTGAGCACAGATAAAATCACTTTCCCTGGCAGAGGAAAAAACCTAAACTCACAATAATTCTTGTGTGTTGCAAATTTGTTGAACTGTGAACTACATTTGTCTTTCTTTAAAAGATGTTGGCAAGCTTTCCTTCACTCCTGTTTTCACATACTGTGTACACAAACCATTAACTGTTAAAAAACAACAACAAACAAGCCTACATGCACACACACAAGCCTTTACACACATGCACGCATGCGTGCACGTGCACACACACACACACACACACATCTATAAGTGCGTGTTAAGTAAAACCACAGAAAAACATCCCACAGTAATTACACACAACTCTTTTTTTCAGTTTCCAGGAAAGGTAAATAATTTTAACAGCATTTCTCTGAATGAGTTCCCTTGTGTAAACACACGCACATATTTCACTAATGCATACTACAAAGACCTTCCATTTGAAAGAAAAAAAAAAACACACACACACACACACACTCCCTCCCGACAACCTCTGCTGTGATTTATGAAAAACAAAATCCATTACTTCTCCAAGCCAAAAGCCGGTGCGGTTTTCCTTCAAACGGGTGCCTAGCTAACTGACTCATTGGCTGGAGTACAGCGGATTTCCACTTCCACTTTGGCCCGTTCCTCTGCAACGCTGAAGCACAAAAACAGAGCGGCATGGAGGGAGGAAGAGATGAGCGAGATCTGGAAGCCATTAGGTGGCTGGCAGCTGCAGCCCCGGCGTGGCTGATTCAGAGAAAGAGAGCAGTGGGTCGACAGCACATGTATTGCCATAATGAATCTAATATCTGTGTGTATGTGTGCGTTAGGCTGGGGGTCATTAATGTGTATAGCCTTGTGATTTAGCAGCAAGGACGATGAAGAATTGTGAAAGATGGAAGAATTCTAGACTCCGGCGGCAGCCTAGCCTATTTTACAGCTTTATGCTTCGCCCGCATTTCCTCCGGCGGGTAATAAAGCCTTATCTGACGGCTTTTCCATCCTCTCCAAGCCCTTATCGGTCTCTTTCATGCTTCCTTCCTCCCTTGCTAAGTGTTCAGCTACTACTGCCCCCCCACCAACCCGTTACAGCGTTACACACTGATAGACACTAACACTGCTACAGTATTCTCTCTCTCTCTCTCTCTCTCTCTCTCTCTCTCTCTCTCTCTCTCTCTCTCTCTCTCTCTTTCTCTCTCTCTAAACCACCCACCACCATCATTACCACAATCTACTTATAGAACAATCCTCTTGAGAATGGCAAATTGCTTTGAAAGATTGGAGTAGAGTAGATCCGAAACACAGAAGACGACACAGGATGGGGACAAGTTCTCATTAAAACTACCTACAGGCTATAGCAACTCAGCGGGAACTCTAAGACAGAGCGCATGCAGTGCACTGCAGAAGAGCACTATATACAGTATAGTATATATAGTACAGTATATGTATTGTAGTGAGTACACTGTAAAATCCTGAGTGCTAATGTAACTCAGAGTCTCAGACCATAACAAATGACATAAAGTTGAACCTGGTCAGGATGCTGTGGCGTTGAGTGACTGGGCTTTGGTTTGGCACACCATACACCAGGGAGGTGAGATGGCTTTGCTGTCAGTAGACAGATTCCCAAGGAGCGAGTCGTACCTTCTCTGTATATCAAGTCCAAATGTGGCCCCTCACATAAGACCAGGGCTCCGGTGGAAGACAGGTTGCTTTTTCTTTTTACCTTGTGACTCACCCGTGCGAATCACAAGGACATGCGACTCACCAAGACCCCAAAACCCACAGACGCTCAACCTCCTTCTGTCAACATACTGTATGTATGCTTGTGGAATACTGGTACATATTATAATGCGCGCACACACACACACACACACACACGTGTTTGCGCACGCTCACACACTGATCCATTCTGTATTATTATATCCTCATGACAACCTTCCATTCAATCCTTATGCCTAACCTTTTACTGTGACCACATGTGAACCCCAGCTTACCTATTCTGGGCATGTCATTATAGGCAAACATTCTACAAGCTCACGTGTGACGTGTCGCAGAGTGAGATGTGACGCTTGTGGATCTGCTATTTTCTGTGACGAGATTTGCTGTAGAGGGAAAAAACGAGGAGACCAAGTATAGACCCCTGATGTATGCTCTCTGTCTATCTGTCTATCTTTCTAGTACTACATTTTGTTGATCCGTCTTTCCATATAAAAGTACAAGAGAGTGTGTAGCATGCATGTACTCATGCATGTGTGTGTGTGTGTGTGTGTGTGTGTGTGTGTGTGTGTGTGTGCGCGTGCGCGTGCATGCACACACACACACACACACACACACAGCATGTCAATTCTGGTTGGTCTAATGTGAGTGGTGGTGGTCAGCATTTAGAAATCAGGTCAGTGTTGTCCAGTGGTTTGAGAAGCATGTGAGAGCGATGTTCTGATTCTCTGACTCCATAGGGAATTCTCTGTTCCATGCCTGAAGTGTACACACGCACACACACACACACACACAGGAGATACACCTTTCCCCTTATCTACTCTACTGTTCTCTCTTGTCACAATGTACAGTATTATGTTCTTGTTCGAGTTGTTGTGACCACAGGTCGCATTTACTATGAAAACGTGAAAACGCATTTCCCGTCAGTCCGTCCGTCACCCGACGCCTCCATATATGGTCATGCCTCGTGACATCACGTGACATTATCAGGGGTGGATCTCCCTGATGTCATCAATATTAAGCCCATATATGGAGATACCTGATGTCATAATATTGGCCAGCAATCTACATCTACATCTGACCTCAACCCCTTAGATCTCCGTATATGGAGCTGACCTGTTCTGACATTTCATATGTTGATCCTTCTCCATACATCCTCCGAAAATTAAGTCCCAGCCCTACGTGGACCCTCATCAAACCCTGTACACTCAAGACACGCTCCATATATGGCCAGGACAGAATTCATTCCATATATTGATCTGACCCCCCATGCCAAAGCGCCAGCGCCCGCCCAGAAGTCTGCTATCACCCAGGCGGATGTGTGCACCCCACCTCGCCCTAGGCCTAGGGTGTCTTACTGGTCCTATAGTTCTACAGTATGTTCCTCTCCTCTCCCTCTCCTCTCCTCTCCTCTCCTAGCCTCTCCTCTCCTAGCCTCTCCTCTCCTAGCCTCTCCTCTCCTCTCCTCTCCTCTCCTCTCCTCTCCTCTCCTCTCCTCTCCTCTCCTCTCCTCTCCTCTCCTCTCCTCTCCTAGCCTCTACTCTCCTCTCCTAGCCTCTACTCTCCTGTCCTCTCCTCTCCTAGCCTCTTCTCTCTCATGTCCTAGCCTCTCCTGTCCTCTACTCTCCTCTCCTAGCCTCTACTCTCCTGTCCTCTACTCTCCTCTCCTAGCCTCTTCTCTCTCATGTCCTAGCCTCTCCTGTCCTCTACTCTCCTCTCCTAGCCTCTACTCTCCTCTCCTAGCCTCTTCTCTCTCATGTCCTAGCCTCTCCTGTCCTCTACTCTCCTCTCCTGTCCTCTACTCTCCTCTCCTAGCCTCTGTATTTCTCCCCAGAGCAAGCAGATTAACTCAGTGGTAAAAAATGTGGGACATGCGCAGGAGACCTCGGATACAGAAGTTTAGGGTTAGAACAGCTTAATATGAACACTAAGGATTTGACTTTACACCAGTACTGTAAGGTCACTAAAATACTGTAAGTACAATCGTGAGGTATTTGTACTTTACTTGAGTATTTCCAATTTCCAATACTTGTTTTACTTCTACTCCACTACATCTCGGTTCCAAATATTATACTTCCACTCTCCTCTCCTAGCCTCTCCTAACCGCTGCTCTCCTATATCCTCTACTCTCCTTTCCTTTCCTGTCCTAGCCTCTTCTCTCCTCCCCTATAATCTCCTCTCCTCTCCTCTCCTCTCCTCTCCTCTCCTCTCCTCTCCTCTCCTCTCCTCTCCTCTCCTCTCCTCTCCTCTCCTCTCCTCTCCTCTCCTCTCCATTGTCATCTCCTCCTGCCCTACAGTGTTTCATCCCTGGTGGTCTGACATTAAACCCTGTTAACCGAGGTGGTCTGACATCCCTGTGGTCCTGCAGGTCAGGTGAACACTGACAACAACTGAGTCACAGCACACATGGACACACATGCACACACATGGACACACGCACACACGAACATGATCGCACACACGGGCACACACCCACACCCACACACCCTCACTCGCATGTGGGCGCACGCACACACACACACACACACACACACACACACACACACACACACACACACACACAGAGGTAACCTTCCGCTGGCTAAGTGGGATAATTCATATTTGTATTCTGTAAAGAACCTGCTCTGTTACAGCAGCATTAATTGTAGCTCATTAGCAGTAATCCAGTGACATTTCCTAATAGGAACACACAGGATCTGATGCAACTGCAGCCAGTAGTAGAACGTACAAATATGCCTTGGTTTTTATACGAGGGTGAGTGAGAGTAGCATAATGTCTGTGTCTAGGTTGGACATGGCATTGACAAGAACCTGTTTCTGGTTTGACAAAAAAAAAAGTATTTCTCCCCAGAGCAAGCAGATTTGCTCAGTGGTAAAAAATGTCGGGACTTGCGCAGGAGACCTCGGATACAGAAGTTTAGTGTTAGAACAGCTTAAAATTAACACTAAGGATTTGACTTTACAACAGGACTGTAATGTCACTAAAAGTACAATCTTGAGGTATTCGTACTCCACTACATCTCAGGTCCAAATATTATACTTCAACTCCACTACATTTATTTAAACAGTTTAGTTACTAGTTACTTTGTAGATTCTCATTACAAAACATACATTAACCACTTCAACCCCGGCAATTTGAAAAATAGCCGATCTACAAGCTCACAATACTGTAGGTCACATCTACTTTTGGTACGTTTAACCCATTCTGGGCGGGAACCCCTTTTGGTGTTTTACCCACTCAGGCCGGGTACAGAACCCCATTTTGGGGTTCTGTACAGTATTCATTTTTTTTGATGCTGCTATATAAATATTTTAGGATTTAGTTTAGAGGTGTTTTTAGAATCGGCCTCAGGCCTAAATGGCCAAAAAGTACATTTTGAAACCAATAATCTTGTACTTTTTACTCAAGTAATTTTTTAATTCCAGTCATTTTACTAACAGAGTATTTCTACATTATTGAGAATTGATACTTTTACTTTACTTTTTTTAAGTAAAAGAATAATTATACATTGAGTAGTTTTTTCCACTGCTCATCAACGTCACCTCCAAGAGGCTCAACTAACGGTCATTTCTGGCCTCCAGGAAAGCGTCCCTGCCCATCCACAGCCACTCTTAAGTGTGGTGTGACCTGTTGTTATCCACACTACACCTGCACATTTCACTCAGTCATTAGGCTACGGACCTCGAGCAGGCTGTCTCCCATACACACAAATGCGCAAGCGGCTGACCCTGCATGCCTTGAAAATGCCCGCTCAGCATTTCATAAATGGCGTCGTCCTGATGGTTATAATAAACTAAATTGACGGCTGGCTGACCTTGCCGGCTTAAAACAATGTCAGCCTATTGCAGACGTGTGCGTGTGTGTGTACCTTAACTATTACTTATATAAGTAATAGTGCTTATTAGTAGCTCCTTATTGTGCGCAAATGCGATAATTTCTAAAGCCCAATATTGAGTTATCTGGAGAGAAATATCTCGAAATATATGCTGCTGTTGTTTTTCTTGGTATGCTGTACACACAACACACAACCTTTGCTGAATTAGTGATGGGACAATAATCTTTATCGGGTGACGCAGTGGTGACCACCGTGGAGGTTGTGGGTTCGAATCCACCGAGGTGCATTGAGCTTTGTCGAGTGTCTACTACACGAAGGGCCGATTTCTGGGGAGGGAAGCCAAGCGGGGAGGATGATAATTGTCACTGCACGTAATCCTACGGGCTGGGGCGGCACCTGGCAGCAGGGAGTGTTGGGCGAGGACGAAGGCTCTGCGACTACGTCCTCCCGGTGGGGGCTCCTCACTGGTAGGTGAGTCAGTATAGGATACAACAGCAGTGACAACACAGAAATGTGTGTCAAAGAGAGAGTCAACCAGGTGCTCGATGGAGGTGCAATAAAAGTAAAAAAGAAAGTGGACTGGTGCTACAAAGATCTGTGGGACTATACTAGAAGAAAAGGGCGCCGATCCGAGCACTCAAAAAAGGTCAAAAGTCATTTTTAACCTTTTTGAGTGCACGGATTGTACTTTTTTCCTAGTACAGAAATGTGTGTGGGGAGGAATCAATTGCCATAACGACTACTTTGGGGAGAAAACTGGGGTAAAAAGCAAAAAAAAATTGATCACATAGTGAACCTGGAACGAATGAGTCACTTACAGTAATTTCGTCCCACTTTATTTACTGTAACTCTATTTACAATCCTCCATCAGATAGAGCTGGTCCGCCACTGGCACACAATAATAGCAATGGCTAGACGTCTGGTCCTTATCACTGCCATGCTTGCCTGTCTTCACTGATTGCTCCTTAAAAACCATGAAGATAAATAAATTAAATTCTAAATGCTACATTGGCTGAATAAATAAACTTCCACTATAACCAAAAGTTCATGATCTCTTCAGGACAGTCTACTGACCACCACGACAGGAGAGATAGAGAGGAGCGATTACGCAATATTCAGCAATGCATTTAAGCTATGCTTCAGCATGTGTTAGTGTCTACTGTCTACACTGGTTGCTTATTGGTTAACTCCTAGACACAGTGACTGAAAGTTCATGGAAAGTCAGAGACTCCCACAAGAGCCACGTATCCCACTAAAATATCCTTAAGCAAGACACTCAACTATCAAGTATCTGTCAATCGCCTACGGAGGGATTTGTTAATATCACATGGGTGTGTGTATGTGGGAGTGTCCATGCCGAAATCTCATAGATGGTGACCTTGGATCCTAAAAACAGAAATGTGTTTATCCACCACTTCCTTTTTGGAGTTATTATTAGTATTCTTACTTCTAGGTCATGGAATTTTGCCAAAAATAAGGCCTAAGAGCAGTGGTAATCAATCCCACCCGTCGTGATGTTTAAGTCTTGTAGGCGTGAAGATATGGATTTATTGAGGTAATGTGTATGTGTTGAAATGATAACAATATTTATCATCATTCCATGTCATGTCACTGCCCTGTTTCATCACAGTGGGGTTTTTCTTTTACACATTTCTGTGAAAACATTCTGACATGCAGTGTCCAAGCCCGTAATCTATGAACGAAACAAATACTTGTATGATTAATACGATTTAAAGTAAAGGGCAATGTAAATAGCAGTGCAAACACAGAAATGTGTTTGCATAATTGTTGGGTTAATTGTTACGACAATCTGGTACGATCATCTGGTACTGTATCCTTAACTGAAACGTGGCTAAACGATAGAACATATAAATGAAGTGCCTTTTTGATTTGACTGCCCCCCCCCCCCCCCCCAAGCAAGCTCGTATGACTAAGGACCATGCTTTTCCTTCCTCTTGCACACATTATGTACTGTACACTATATGGAAAGTTTTGTGTATGGGTGGAATATTCTTTGCTTTTCAACCTCGTACCATATGTATGCCTCTCGCACTCCTTAATTTGCCCTAAATGGAGCACTGTTGAGGTCACAGCCTCCTTGCTTCCGTTCCTTGTGGTTTGGGAGACTATTGAGCAACATTGTTCATTGACGTACATACTAGTCGAACATGATGACTCGACTTCTGAAAAGTCCTGTGTTCTGTGGTATCGATAGGGCCTACGACGTGTCTGGTTGTCCTCCGTGGTGCGTCTGTAGAAATTGAGACCCAAAAGAGAGATTAGACGTTTGACCTCGACCCAAACTTGTGAAAATACTGTAGCAGATCTACAAGCTCACAACACGACGCTTGTGGATGTGCTATTTTCACTATTAACAAGTGTTTTATTTTTTATTCATGAAAACTATTAGATTTTATTTATTAAATACTTTTGGAAACTCAAAAGTGATGAATGGTTATGATTCTTTAGTTGAATCTTTTGCACAAAAATCGGTCCCTCTCGAGTCCGACCCACCGTTTTGGAATCAGTGTCAGGTTGTCCTCCATAGTGTCTGTAGAGTGTGTAGAGCAGACTCTCCTCTGTGGTGTCTGTAGAGTGTGTAGAGTCTACGTGTCAGACTGTCGTGTCTGAAGGAGAGACAGGGATCTCGTTCCTCCTATGTCGAGCGTTTCGTGAAGACAGACAGATAGTCAGATACTGATTGGTAATCATGCCGATTAGCAATGCTGGGATGTACTGTCTGCATTGTATATCACCTCAGCATCACCGCAAACAGACAAGCACACAGAAAACTGCCTGTACATCATTTAAATTTGCACAGCGAAATCCTGCGTATATTGGTCTAACAGAGAGAATAATGTGCACAGAGTGGACAAATTAAAAAGATTTTACGGTATACTCTCTCATGTCTAGATCTACTTTGTGCAGAGATTGACATTTCTACCGCTCCTTCAAGACAGAATGCCCAACAAACCAGGGGAGATATTACACCTGTTAGCTTCAGGCAGTACTACTAGGATTTTAACGATTCCGTAACGGTTTCAAATGGACCCTCATAGGACTGAGAGAGTACAAATGGGGAGAACCAAATATTTGGTTCCATTTGTACACTCTTTATTAAACAAATTTGATTCAAACGGTAAGAGCAGGGACATCATATGCAATCATTTGTACCCTCTCAGAGTGAAATTAAAACTTTGAGAAATGATTCCAGTTCTTCAATCTCTGAACCAGGTCTGAAAAAGAACCGGTTTCCGGGTCCCAACCCTACTTTTCAGTAGGCGTCCTACACCAGGGTCTAAATGTCTCAATGTAACTTATGGAAGAGTATAGGGAGACCACCTCCAACCACTGCAGAATATGTGCTAGTTATTGTATTAGCATACTCCACTATACACGTTGGTTAAAATAGCATTTTATTCTTTAAAATAAGTTCTGGATTGTAGGCTTTGAACTAACATTGAGCCTTTTGAAGGCAGTGCTGCCCGGAGGCACAGTGTGTATTGGACTGGGCACGCTGCCACTCAGGCTGCTGTTTTCAGGGCCTTTTTCTGGTAAATCCATTGTGATGGCTGAGGGGCTCTGACTGGAGCGAGTTGATAGAGAATGAGAGTATGGTAGGGTTCCATTTGAGATTTACGCAGACAAATTCAATGACAGGAAAAGGCTTTCTGCCAAAAAGGGGAAAAAAAAACCTCCCACAAGCAGACCTGAGTCTGTGTATCTCTGCCTGTTTCATTGGAGGCACTGCATTGTTCACCTCCCACAGGCTACAAAAACAAAAAACGCGCCCATCTCAAGTGGAACCAGCATGTCTTGCTCCCTGTGCAAAACAATGGTATTTTCTTACGACGCAGCGATTGAAGGCAGTAAGCGATATGGTTGTGTGAAGCTCAGACCAAGTATTAAGAATTTCACTCTGTGGTTATCTGGTTCCATACAGGTCCATTCTTTGATCTCTGTGTGTGTGCTTGTGTATGTGCTTGTGTGTGTATGCTTGTGCGTGGGTTAGGGTTTGTCTGCATGCGAGCTTACACGCAGGAGAGGGATACGCAAACTTCAAAATGTGAAAATGGTTAGATCTTGATAGATAGATGCCTTGTTTGTTTTTGTGGCACAAGATCAAAGTCAAGGTGGCCTTAAACCTGTCTTGGAGCAGTTTCTACTTTAAGTCATGGTTGACTGAAGGCCCAGAAGAGCTGTGGAGAGCTTTCATGCCTCTCCAAAAAATTCCAGACGACCCAGTTCATAACACCACGTCGTCGTCTGCCCCTAACGTCTTCACACAGACTCCCGTGAATTTCCGTGAAAGTAATTCCCACAGCACATTGTCACAGCAGCACTGCACAGTGAATTCTAGCATAATGATTCAGGGGGTTGGCCTGACCTGTCAATTTATATATGGTTAAATGATCCGTCTTGGCATTCTGGAGGAAATGAGAGGTCGGCGGAGACGCAGGCTATTCTCAGTGACGGAATCGCATTATGTGACGATCCACACACATGCAGTCATTATTATGCCAAACAGAGGAGATGGCAGAGGGGAGACAGAGCGAAACGGATGAGAGGAGAGGGGGTGTGTGTGTGAGAGAGGAGAGGGGAGATGGAGAGAAGAGGAGAAATGGAGAGAGTGAGAACATGAGAAACACAAGAGCCATGATGTGTGTGTGTGTGTGTGTGTGTGTGTGTGTGTGTGTGTGTGTGTGTGTGTGTGTGTGTGTGTGTGTGTGTGTGTGTGTGTGTGTGTGTGTGTGTGTGTGTGTGTGTGTGTGTGTGTGTGTGTGTGTGTGTGTGTGTGTGTGTGTGTGTGTGTGTGTGTGAGAGAGAGAGAAAGACAGAATTGCATTGTTGCCAGGACTCCAAAGCTTGTCTGTCATCCTGTGCGTCAGTCGGTCTATTCCCAGACTCAGACGCAGGTACATGCGTACATGCGCACACGCATGCACGTGTCAGTTAGAGGTATCCCTCCCTAATTAGAGCCAAAGTGAGGGGGGCATCACTTTGTCCTTTTCCTGGATCCCCCTCTCTCTCTCTTTCTCTCTCTCACTCTCTCTCACTCACTCACACACATACACACACACACACTCTCCATCTCATCCTTTCTTACTCTTCCATGCTGTAGACCTTCTGGCTGTTTCCCTGGCAACAGCTGCTTCCTGTTTGTCTGTCTGCGTTTCCACGGTGAAGGAGGACGGGAGGGTGGCGGCGAGGGGGTGGGGGGTGCGTTGTGCTAATGACGAGAAGGACAGGCCGTCGTGAACCGGACATCTGGGTATCGTGGGGTTCGTGTTCTAAAACCAGACCAGCGTGATATACCAACACTTCCCACAAAGGTCGGGTTCAGGCCGCTGCGTTCAAGAATAGACCCGCGGCCGGGCCACAGAACCTGTAGTCTCTCCGTCTGCTTGAAACACTGTGCTGATGGTAGAAGAGAGAGAGGTTCATTAACACAACCAGCAGGGAATGGAATAGTGTGGAGAGCGGAGAGGCCACTTGCTCACACTATATACTTAATTAGAGCCTGACCGATGCCAGGTTTTTTGGATCGGATTCTGATCTTGATTTTGGAAGGTCCTATACCGCCGATTACTGATGTTTTGACCAATATTTTGTCCAACAGTGCAATTTAAAAACAAAAAGAGTTCCACCCAGCCCAGGAATCGAACCAGGGAAGCCAGGCTATGCTGATTCCAGGCTAAACCAACATGTTTTTGGACAAAATGATGTAGTAGTAGTAGTAGTGTATTTAGAAGAACATATGGTCAATGGTCTCTGGCCATTGACTAGCGCCAAGGTTAGTGCAGTGGGGTCCATAGGCCCCCTCCGTTTTGTGAGCTTGTAACCCGAGGTCCTCACTATCTCTATCTGAAAATTAAATGCACTTTCAGAGAGATGTTCATGTATTGGCAAGTGTTGTGAAAAGCGATGTCTCCCTTATGTTATTGGTACACGCAAACTTACTGACTTGCAGATGTACCTAATAATGTAATGAAGTTATTTCCTCAGATAGAAGATAGATATAGGCTTCAAGATAGAAAATGTTGCTTTTACCATCTGGAGAGAGTATACAGTACATGTACAGACGCTCATGCATTGAGGGAAGCATGAGGTCAGTTTGTTGCTCTCCCCAGGTTGGCGGAGAGAGTGTAGAGCCCAGGATTACATTAGATAATTGACACTGGGTGAAAAAATGGGTTACAAAATCGTGGGATAAAGTTATATATATATATATATATATATATATGTATATATATATATATATAAAAGTAACTAGTATTCAGTGTAAACTGAAACCGCAGAGATAATTGGACAATATGGAATGATGGTAGGAAAATAGGGATGCTTATTAACCCATTAATACCTGAGGTCGATTCTACAAATCCTTTCTAAATCAGTAGATTTACTTTCAAGATTTTTCAAAAGATGTAAAAACAAGTTAGCAGATGTCCAAGCTCACAGCAACTGTGTCCCAAGTTTAATTTGTTAATGGATTATACATTTAGTCGGTCATCATGACACATGATGACCGTTTTAGGGGGGCATGCATCATCCGAATTGGCCGCTCCAACAGTGGGAACTCAAGAGTCAGAGGAGAAGAAGAGGGAATAAATCAAAGCTAAGCTTTAGCCTCACTAAGAAATAAGTTATATGACATCCTACAAATAAATTAATTAAAATAAAAAACCTGAATCTCCATTCCCATAATGCAATCCAGGAAACACACATATCTAACTCCACACAGCTCAAGTCAGCATCCAACCCCACAAATCAGAAACCATGCTAGTCATCATTATTGCCCAATCCAAAATTGTTTCACCTGATTGCATTTGTCTGTTTCACCTGAATGCATTTGTCCCTTTAAACATCCGGAGAAGGCCATTCACCAGTTTCAAACTGCAAATCAAACTCCTCAGTCGGAGGAATCATCCACCCAACCTTAATGTTGTGTGTAAAAGAGTGACACGCACACACGATTGAACCAGAAACAACACTGCTTTACTTAGTCTCATGTCTCAGTACAGAACAGACTTCCTTGTTATTTCCCGCGCTGTGTATTACGTAGCATCCCATAATAGCCAGTCACTTAAAGGCATCTCAACCATTATATAACACAGTGTCCATATTATTAGAACATAACATCCCCCCCCCCCCTCAAAAGAACAAACAGCATAATCCTCCCCCCCAACTGAAAACCAACCAAAACAGTCTTTCTTTCTTTTTTTAACTGAAAGCATCATCAAAATGGCAGAACAACAATAGGAATGCAAAATGTACTAGGCAAGAGTCAGTTATGGCAAACACTGGCAAACTAAGCATGGTAACTTGTGACATAGTCCTGCAAGGCAGCAGGGCGAACCCTGACCCGAACTGGCCTTGGTTCCGGCGCTGCGGGAAGAGGGACAGGGACAGGGGTTGGAACGGGGACTGGAGGTGGGCCAGGATCAGCGCCCATGGCGTAGGCCGTAGGGGAATGGTGACGGGGTTGGCGCTGTGGCCGTGTGCCCAGAGAGGGGTGCCGGGACTTTCTTCAGCCTACCAGCATGCCACCGTGAGCCGTCATCGAGCAGGAACGTGGCAGGGCCCAGACGGCGTCTGACCTGTCTAGGCTGGGACCAGAATGAGGCCATCTTGTTGTGTCGTTGCGGCCGTCGAGTCCTGACCCAGTCGGAGACTTGAAGAGATGGTGGCTTCCGTCGTCAGTGGCCCATGTAGTGGGCAGGGAAACCTGTGACGACAGGTCCGTATGCTGCAGTTGTTGTGCGAGCGTTGTGTGTTGATAATGAGCAGCAGGGCTGGCGGTGGCTAGCAGACTAGAGCATTCTAGAGCAGATTCAACTTGCAACGCTATTTTGATTGCATCAGTCAATGTCAAATCGTCTGGTTCCATTAATAGTTTATCTCGTGTTTTGTCACATGACGTGCCTTCTATCAGCTGGTCTCTGATCATTTGGTCATGCAACGCTCCATATTCACAGGCTCGTGTCAGCTCACGTAGATCAGCCACAAAAGACTGTATGGACTCACCGGGTCGTTGGTGACGCTTTCTGAGTGTGTAGAGCCGTATTAGGACACGTTGTTTTCC